>NW_026897326.1:35000-115000 GCF_033153095.1 Gastrolobium bilobum
CTTTACTTCATTAATAATCTCTTTCATTCCACTTAGTAAAAATATTAATTAAGAGAAAGTTATTGATTTAAAAATAAATAACTAATATTTTCTAATTATCTAAAGTAACAAACATTTAAAATATAATTTTTTTTAAAATGACAATTGATATGGATAAAATACAGTAGGCACATTAAAGGTTAAAAGCCCAAAGATCAAGGCCCAAACCCACAACGCCCATAACAAGGCGCGATGTCCTCAATCGCGCATCATAGGGCGTGATGGTATCGATGGTATCATCGCGCCAGAACCGCCTTACAACATGACTTCAAAGTTAAGGAAGCAATCAAAGGAACTAATAAAGATCCACGCGCCATTGAACAAATAAACAGAAGACAACACCAGTTTTCCACCACTCTACCAAGATAGCCTGACATAATGAGATAAGGCTAAAGAAGCACCAGCTGAACCTGCATCCCATAAACAACCAATCAGAAGTCATATCGCCTATTAAAGGCGGTATTAGATTCACTATATAAACAAAGGGTACATGCCCGGGTATAACAATCTAATTCAGTAAGAATACACATAAACCTGACATTGATACTGACGTGAGCGTCAGAGCGTCATTGCAGGTACTGACTGATTCAATGCAAAGAAATCTTAACAATGCTCTGTGCCCTCATGAACATTAGAATCTAACTTGATCACCCCTCACTAAGATAAACATGTATCACTCAACACTTAGTGTTTAGGGGGATAGAAATCACTCAGTCCATCACAACAATAGCACTACCATAAGCTTGACCATATTCTCTAAATTCCTAAAAATAAGGAATCTTACACATGCAACAATTGATCAAAAGGACTTCACCGGTTGTATCTTGGCCTGACTAGGGGTAAGGATATATGGATAGTGGCTAATTTACGATAAGATTGAAAAACTGATAAATTCACAACTCAAAGACATTTTCAACTCAACAGTGTTGCTCCACTAACATTCCCACAGAATTTCGGGAATCAATTCCTTTCACCCACATTTATTCTTAAGATCTTCATACATATCATCTTTCTTTCTTTTCCAGAATTTTCTCTTTTTCTGTTTTTTCTTTGTGGGTGACCCTTAATTACTTAATCTTAGTGGAGCTTACCTCAATTTCTTATTTATTTTTCAACATATTAATTTCAATCTCAATCAAGGTAGGCATGGACAAGGTTAAAAAATCAATCAGGTATCATGAACAAATAGGCTCAGGCTCAAAGGGGCTAACAATGGAAAATTCATAAGGTGAACTATTTGGCCATAGGCTAACAAGAATAAAATGCCTTTATCATTTCAATCAATGCATGCATAACAGAGAAATAGAGCAAGTTCTAGAGTGCTATTCTAGTGAGGCCTCTCAAGAAAAATTTAACTGTATAGGCTTAAACCTCACTAGCTATGGCTATCAAGCTAGACTTAATCACAAGAACATCAAACATCATTAATCTTTCAAATCACAGAATTCAATCAAACGAACAATCATGAAAACTAATCATGCCCAAGTAATGTCATGCTAGATTTTTATAACAAATATGCTTCCTCAAATATAATCATGCAAGTTGCATAGGGAACACATTTAAACCTGGACATGCTTTAGAATCATATTTTCCAAAAATTTTCTTGATAAGAGCACACAAACAACTAAAAAAATAAATAAAACTAAAACAATTGGTTAGAATATCTCCCCTGATAACGTTGTAATCCATTAGCATGCTTGGACTTCCATTCCCAGATTTAGAACATTGCTGTCCTCAGCAATAATTAAACCACAAGAAGGAAGAAAAACCTGCACAATGGAACAAATAGTGGCATATAGGATAAACTATAATGCGCACATTAAAACATCATAAAGAGATATACCAACACAAAACAACTAAAAATACGAAACAGAAAAATAAACTAATATACAAAATCTCCGTCAGCAAGGAGATATAATCAACCCTCCATGTCATCCCCCTCAGCAGCGTGGTATGACCCAGCAAATGGAGGATCCAGTGGTACTGGATGCTTTGGTGTATGAGACCACCATTCCCAGATTTGTTCCAAACCATGAAGCCATGTTAAGAACTCTTTCAAGCTTTGATTTTTCCGAGAGATAAAGTCTCGGTGTCTCTTGTCAAACTTCAGCTCTCGGTGTCTCTTCCAACTCGTATCAAAGAGTTTCACCACTTCCTTTCTTAGTACCTTCTTCAGTATCAGATAACGCCTCCTTTGAGACGTCTTCACCTCTTTGACACCATCTTTTAGAGTTTCAGGAAGATCCTTCAATTCCACTTTTGAGGTTCCATCTTCCTTGTACCTCAACCGCTACATCTTTTTCTTTCTTTACGACTTCAAAACTATAACAATCGTCTTTGTGAGAAGACTGTTTTAGAGAATCGAAGACAGAAATAGTAACGGTTTCATCATTTATTCTTAGCTCGAGCTTCCCGCTTTCAACATCAATCAGTGCACGAGATGTAGCTAAGAAAGGTCTACCCAGCAAAAGAGGCAATTCAGCTCCCCCTTCCATGTCCAACACCACAAAATCAGCAGGGAAGATGAACTTGTCCACCTTCACAAGAAAATCTTCAATAATACCACTAGGCTTCCTCAAAGACTTATCAGCAAGTTGAAGAGATGCTAAAGTAGGCTTCAGCTCGGTGATCCCCAAGGAATTACAAATAGAAAGGGGCATCAAATTAATGCTAGCCCCCTAGATCACATAATGCTCTGCCAATTTTTGTGTTGCCAATTTCAACAGAAATATTGAAGCTCCCTGGATCATGACGCTTAGGCGAGAACTTCTTTGTAATAATAGCACTATACTCCTCAGTGAGTGTCACCGTTTGGCATTCTTGCAACTTGTGCTTTCTTGACAACAAATCCTTCATGAACTTGGCATAATTTGGCATGCTAGCCAAGGCTTCAGCAAAAGGGATATTGATATGCAATTTCTTGAATATATCAAGAAACCTTCCATATTGTTGCTTCTGATCCTCCTTCTTGAATCTGTCAGGATAAGG
Source organism: Gastrolobium bilobum (assembly GCF_033153095.1). Taxonomy (NCBI): domain Eukaryota; kingdom Viridiplantae; phylum Streptophyta; class Magnoliopsida; order Fabales; family Fabaceae; genus Gastrolobium; species Gastrolobium bilobum. The sequence continues at coordinate 38,028 of NW_026897326.1, forward strand.
TGCCATGGCTCTCACATATTCAGGACTCAGCTCAAACTTCTTCTTTTCAACTGGCTTCTCCACTTCAGCAGGTTTTTCAATTTCTTTTTCTGGCTCCTTAACCTCCTTTAGCTTCTTTTCAGCTTCCATATTTATTCTCGACTTTTCTGGAGCTGCTACCACTTTTCCACTTCTAGTTGTGACAAACATACAATCCTCCTTGGGATTTGTAACTGTGTTACTAGGAAAAGTACCTGGAATTCTTTCTGAAACTTGCTTTGCCAATTGGCCTATCTGATTCTCCAGGTTCTTTATGGAAGCATTTGTATTTTTGTTGTAGGCTCTAGTCTCCTCCATAAAGGTATTAGTGGTCTGAGCCATCTCATTCGAAGTCTTGGCCATTTATGCAAAGGCTTTTTCCCACTCAGCAGGCTCTCGTTGTTGATTCTGTGAAGGCTGAGTATAATTATTAGATTTGAAATCCATGCCAACTCCCTGAGCTCTTCGCTGAAGATTGTTACCACCACCACCAGAAAAATTCTGATTTCTATGAAGATTTGGCTGCTGAGGGCGCTGGTCATACCATATACCATTCACCTGCATTTGTTGAGGTGAATCAGAAGAAGCAAGAGATGAACATTCATTAGGAGCATGACTGTCCGTACAGTAGTCACAGACAAAGGCAACAGACTGAGCTTGAACTCCCGTGATCTGCATCTTGTCAAGCCTGGAAGTCAAACTAGCCATTTGTTGAGCTAGCAATTTATTTTCAGCCAGAACTGACTCATTACCTTCTAGATGAAGGCTACCTTTCTTAGACTTTGAACGGCGCCAAAAACTTGATGCAAACCGGCAAGTGTACCGATCGTTCAAGTAATAAAGTGATAAGTAAGTTATCGTCTCCACAGGGATTGTGAGCGAATATCTTATAAACGTCTTTTCAAGATATAAAACCCAAGTGATTTGCAGAACAATAGAAATTAAAGACAAAGACTTATTTTTGGAATTTAAAAATAAGAGAATGATGCAAAATGATTTGGATAAAAATATGAGAGATATTGTAGGTAAGTACACTCGCCCTATGATCCCCTCTTTTTACTACGGATTGATTAAATGCTCTATTAAAATAAACAACCAAACAATTTATGATCCAAACAATTATTAGCTAAACCCCAATTCCTTGCAAATTTCGCCCTTTAATCACAACTAAAACCCCAATTCCTTGCAATGTTTCAATTGAGATCAAGCATTACACAGATAAATTAAACGTTTGTAATAAAAAATGCGTCTATTCCTAGCACGCTTGTTAATTATTATCCTACCCCCTTTCTGGACCAAAACCCCAATATTCCTATCTAGGGTTCTAACCCTCAGATTATCATTCAATACTAAACTGATCAGATTTAATATAAACGATAAACAATACGCACAGAGTAGACATAAATCAATTAAATTAAAGAGAGAAAAATAAACCAATTCATAAATAAACAAAAGGTTCACATAGGGTTTGTGACCCTACCCACAATGAAGGAAACTAGCCAGACATGGTCATAGCTGAATTACAATGATTCATAAAAGAAGAATAATAGCTGAATTCAAAAGGAAAAGAAAATAATCTCCAAGATCAATCTCCACCCAAAAAGCTTTAGAAGTTCTCCCTCCTCTTCGTCTGTCTCCTTATCTTCTGATCCCCCCTCCTTTTATTTTACTCGCACGCGTTCAAAACACGGTGTCTTCCTGCTCGAAAACCGGCGCTGATGGCGCCATTTTTGCACTGAATTTGAATTAATCCGCGCTGATGGCGCCGATCATACTTCTTCCGCGCTGATGGCGCAGAATTTTCACTAAAAATGCATTTATTCCGCGCTGATAGCACCGCCCATCTGATCCAAATTTTCCTTCTGCGCAAATTCTCATTTTTCCATGCTAACTTCCTATCCAAATATAAACTTGAGTGAGAAATAACATTGAAAATGAAAAACTAACAATTAATTCATAAAATGTATTGATAAATATGCTCTTTTGACCTTAAAGCTTAGTATTTTAACTTGGAAAATCAAATATATTCCAACCACATCAGGTACCCTCTAGTCTGGATCATCGCGCCAAGGAAGAATCATTCTCATCACATCATTAACAACTATCATCATCCCAGGAAATGTAACACCCCGTGTATACCCGGTTTGTTAACATATCATCGTATTAAGCTGCGCTTAATTAAAAATCCGGAATATATTTTTCTTTTCAATTATGACGTCATTATACTTAGCCGAGTTGATTACTTAATCATTTTCATAAAATATCGCCTGTATGTAAATTGCAAATAACATCTAACTGAAATACCTCATAATATAGATAAAGTGAGTATCTAGAATCACGAATCTACAACACGTAGTCCGGACAATATCCTGATACATTATTACCACTCCTAATAAAGCAAGACAATAATCAAGTCTGTGTGGCATGGACAATCCCCATGCTCACCAAATCAATAGCATAACCAACAAAGTCTCAACATAATAATCCATAAATTGAAGCTAAGAGCATAAGACAGTAAACAGAATCCAGCATCCAACATAATCATCATAACAGCAAATAATCAGCTAATCTCCGGCCTCCTGCCGCTGGAGGTCTCAACCCCCGCATTACCTGAACCTGAAATGGTGCCCCAAACGTGGGGTGAGATCTCTAAACAGAAATCTCAGTAAGACAAGGGGTCCTCAAGGATCTTCCACCCTAAGCTCACTTACATGTGCAATATAAGTTCTAAAGCAGTAATTCAATATAAGTTCTCAAAACTATGCAATGCGACATATATTCATGCCATGTGTGTTAAAACTATTCTACTGGCCAGAGAAATACAGGAATACGTCTATTACCTACAGATAGTACAAGGAACATCGCTTGCACCTCACCCACAGCCTCACCATATTGTATGTACCGCATACTCAGGCTTACCGTATAGGTGGAACACCACATGCATATCATAAAGGCACTAGCATATAACAGCTCAATAGCATTTCCAAAACATCAAAAGCATGTAAAACAAAATGCATATAACCATACCCCCATGGGACATGGTGGAACCACAACTTGGCTAAACCGAGGACACGAAAGCTTACCTTGCAAGCTAGCTATCCCAACCAAGAGTCCACACAATCTCAAATTCCAAACACAGCAGTATCACAATCTGTTATGGACCAAAATATATCAATAATGATACTCTACAAGCATTCAACAAAAGACAACAACGCCTTTTCTTACATTTCACGTCTTAAGGCTTCACACAAGCCATAAGCCCGTAATCACTTGATTCAGACTTAGTTCCATTATTACAGAAGTTCAACTTCCTCAAACTAGGGTCCATAAACCCCAAACATCAGTTCTGGAAGAACAGTAAGCTATTGTTCCTCGCAAACCCAGAATATCCGGATATTTGTCGGGGACATATCCGGATATCATATCCGGATATCATATCCGGATATCCATGGACTCCATATCTGGATATCAATATCCGGATACACATATCCGGATATTTCGCGACAGACAGCAATGTAAGAACCTGCACCGTTAATTAAGGAAATTAATTAATTAAATATGAGAATTAGGAAATAATTCCATGATTGACCCTAATAATTATTATGAGGCTTTAATAATTATAGTAAGTGAGTAATAATGTTGAAAGTCGCAGATACCGGTTCTGCTAGTCGGTATAAATGCGTACCGATAAAGTATCCCGGAAAATTATAAGGAGTGCATGAATATTCCTAGAATAATATGTAGGACTGAAATTTCAAGTTTCAAGTTAAAATAATGAGAACTGATGCCAGAAACTGATACTGGCTATGAAAAGCGCGTACCGGAAAGGTGCTCCGAAAAATATAATAAAAATATGATAATTCTTGTAAAATTGAGTAGGTTAAGAATCCTGAGTTTGGGATTAAAATGCTAAGCATAACATTTAACGTTAATATTGTGTGTTTAAGTGATAAACCGTCTATATATAGTGCTTGGCACTAAACCCTAGGCCATGCTTCGTGAAGTTTGCTGGTCATTGGCTGCTGCCACCTTCCCCCACCTTGTCATTTTCATTTTCTTCATTGAAGTCTTCAAAGACATCACCTTTCTTCGTGATTTCTTCATCTAAAAACCTTGGTTGAGTGTGGTTGAGTCTTGGGGTGAGTGTTAAGCCTTGCTTTCTGAGTTTGGTGACTGTTTGAGTGAAGTGTGGTGGGCTGATTTCTTGAGTGGAGGAGTGGGAGTCTTTTTCTTGGTTGGTTGAAGCTCCAAGTAGCTTCCTTGGTGAAGAAAGAACTCACCTTTGTTGCTCCATTTTTGTTCTCCCCAAAGTCAGTACCTTGGAGCTGACTTGTGAGCTCCAAGAGCACCTTTGTTGGGCTGTTTCAAGCTTGAGTAAGCTTCATCACCTTTGATCATGAGTCTAAGTGGTTAAAAATGGAACCTTGATGCATGTAATGAGCTAAAGATGATAACCTAACGTTGGGTAATGCTTAACACACTTAGAAATGCATGTTTAAGCTTCTGTAATCGGTAAAGGTTAGACCTTTGGTTTGGATTTTCGCGAAATGCAGAATCTGGGTTCTGTCGCGAAATATCCAGATATTTCGTTGTAAATATCCAGATATTGATATCTAGATATGCCCCCGACGAATATCCGGATATTCTGGGATTTCGAAGAACAGTAGCTGAACTGTTTATACAATAGGCTATTGGGGGTTTGTGGACCCTAGATTGATGAAGTTGAACTTCTGTTTTAATTGAACTAAGTCAGAATCAAGTGGTTAAGAGTTTATGGCTTTGTGTGAAGCCTTAAGACATAAATCGTAAGAGGAAAACATAGTCTTTATGTTTATGCTTATGAGCTATGAATGTTGATATGCTTGCTAGTCTTAATCAGATTGTGATCTGCTGTGTGTTGGTCTTGAGCTGTGTGGACTCTTGGCATTGGATAGTGAGCTTGCAAGGTAAGCTTTTTTGTCCTTGGTTTAGCCATGTTGTGGTTCCACCATGTCCCATGGGAGTATGGTTATATGCATGTTGTGTTACATGCTTTTGATATTTTGGAAATGCTATTGAGCTGTTACATGCTAGTGCCTTTATGATATGCATGTGGTGTTCCACCTATACGGTAAGCCTGAGTATGTAGTATATACAATATGGTGAGGCTGTGGGTGAGGTGCAAGTGGTGTTCCTTGTACTATCTGTAGGTAATAGACGTATTCCTGCATTTCTCTGGCCAGTAGAATAATTAAACACACATGTCATGAATATCTGTTGCACTGCATTGAGTTTTGAGAACTTATGTTGGATTACTGTTTTTAGAACTTATATTGCACATGTAAGTGAGCTTGGGGTGGAAGATCCTTGAGGACCCCTTGTCTTACTGAGATTTCTGGTTTAGAGATCTCACCCCACGTTTGGGGAATGTTTATTTCAGGTTCAGGTAATGCGAGGGTTTAGACCTCTAGTGGCAGGAGGCCAGAGCTTCGCTGATAGATGTTACATGTTTATGCTGCTTTGCTGATATGCTGTTATGATTGGATGTTGGATCCTGTTTACTGTCTTATGATTTTAGCTTCAGTTTATGGATTTATATGTTGAGACTTTGTTGGTTATGCTGTTGATTTGGTGAGCATGGGGATTGTCCATGCCACGTAGACTTGTTTATTGTCTTGTTTAATTTGGAGTTGTATTAATGTATCAGGATATTGTCCGGACTATGTGTAGTAGATCCGTGACATAGATACTCACTTTATTTATATTATGAGGTATTCCAGTTAGATGTGTTTTTGCAATTTACATACAGGCGATATTTTATGAAATTGATTAAGTAATCAACTTGGCTAAGTATAATGACGTTATAATTGAAAAGAAAAAGATATTCCGCATTTTTAATTAAGCGCAGCTTAATACGATGATATGTTAACAAACCGGGTATACACGGGGTGTTACAAGCAGCTTCTGCATTCGCGAAGATATCCATCCAAGGTACCATTTTTAACACTTTAAAACGTCAAAGCATGCATTTTTATTCTGTTTTAGGTTCAACTAACAGTTCGTTACATGTTTAACTCATTTACATGCAAAGAGACCACCTTTAAAACATTAAAACCCATGATCAAGGTTAGGAAACTCACCCCAAAGCTTAAAACAGAGGAAAGAGTGCTCTTGGAGCTCACAATCAGCTCTTCAACTCTGACTTATACAGAAAACGAAAATGCCTTCATAAAGGTTGGTTCTTGCACCCAAAGATGGCTCTTTGGCACCACAAATGCCAAGCAAATGGTGCACACACTCTCCCAACCCAAAAACAGCAACAACAACTCCTCACACAGTCACTCCAAACCAGCAAGAAGCACCATTTACCCTCTCACTCACACCACTAAGTGTTTGCTCAACAATGGAGATGGAGATTCTCAAGAAAGGAAGAGTTTTATTGATTTTCTCTCAAGAAAAGAAGGTGACCGGCAATAAAACAGTGCCCTCACACCCTGACCATCCAACACTCACGTAGAAGAGGCATTATGGCTAGGGTTTTGTGCTAAGTTAGTATATATAATCACTTTAAAATAAAACACACAGTATTATCATTAATTGCTATGCTTAGAATTTTAATCCCAAACTCAGGATTCTTAACCTACTCAATTTTACAAGAATTATCATATTTTTATTATATTTTTCGGAGCACCTTTCCGGTACGCATTTTTCATAGCCAGTATCAGTTTCTGGAACCAGTTCTTATTATTTTAACTCGAAACTCGTTTTACAAGTCCTATATATTATTCTAGGAATTATCATGCACTTATTATAATTTTCCGGGATACTTTTTCGGTACGCATTTATACCGACTAGCAGAACCGGTATCTGCATTTTTCTTCCAAAAAGCGACTTTCAGTATTCTTAATCACTTTCTATAATAATTTAAGCCTCATAGTAATTATTAGGGTCACTTATGGAATTAATTCCTAATTTCACATATTTAATTAATTAACTTCCTTAATTAACAGTGCGGGTTCTTACAGGAAACAGATAACCCAACCCAAAGTCTTCTCACCTCAACTGTAACACCCTGAGTTAACCCGGTTTGTTAACACGTCATCGTATTAAGCCACGCTTAATTTGAAAATGCGAAATAACTTTTTTCTTTCAATTATGACGTTATTATACTTAGCAAAGTTGATTACTTAAACCATTTTCCAAAATATCGCCTGTATGTACATTGCAAAAGACAGCTAACTGAAACACCTCATAAAATAAATAACATAATTATGTCTCTAGTCACGGGACTACAACATGTAGACCGGACAACCCTGATAGTTTATACAACTCAAGCTAAAAGGTACTAACATCAAAGCGGCATGGACAAACCCCATGCTCACCAATCAAGGCAACAAGCCCCAAAAGAGACTCAACTCAATATCAATATAAGGACAGAAAACATAAACAACATCCATTATCCAGTCACGTCAGAATAAACCATATTTAATCAGCTAAGCTCCGGCCTCCTGCCGCGAGAGACATCAGCCCCCAAATTACCTGAACCTGAAATAAGCGTCCCCAAACGTGGGGTGAGATCTCTAAACAAGAAATCTCAGTAAGGCAAGGGGTCGTCAACGATCTTCCACCCCAAGCTCACTTACATGTGCAATATAAGTTCTAAAAACAGTAATCCAATATAAGTTCTCAAAACTCAATGCAGTGCAACAGATAATCATGTCATATGTGTTATAGCTATTCTACTGATCAGAGAAGTGCAGGAATACGTATATTACCCACACAGTACCAACCCATGTTGTACCCGCCCCCAGGACCACCCCATGGCTTCCTGACTAGGCGAAACACCACATATATATCATAAGCATTTTGCACTTAACAGCTCATAGCATTTCAATAAAACAGTACATGAAAACACATCATGCATATAACCATCCCCCCATCGGATATAGTGGAACAAACAATGGCTAAGCCGAGGACACGAAAGCTTACCTTGCAAGCTAGCTATCCAAGCCAAGAGTCCACACAAGCTCAAAGTCCAAACACAGCAGAATCACAATCTGTTTCGGACCAACAACTATATCAATAATCATCCTCAACAAGCATAATACACAAAGACAACGCTTTTTCTTACGTTTCATGTCTTAAGGCTTCCCACAAAGCTACAAGCCCTTAATCAATTAGATTATGACTTAGGCAAGTTATTACAGAAGTCCCACTTCATCAATCTAGGGTTCACAAACCCATAACTCAGTTTTGTATGAACAGTACCGTTACTGTTCACGCAAACCCAGAATATCCGGATATTTGTCGGGGCCATATCCGGATATCATATCCGTATATGCATATCTGGATGTCATATCCAGATATTCATATTCGGATATCTCAAGACCCCATATCCGGATATCAATATCTGGATATTCATATCCGGATATTTCGCGACAGAATGCAGTTCTGCATTTTCGCGAAGATATCACTCAAAGGTCCAACTTTTACCATTATTATACGTCCAAGGATCTAATTTTAGGCATATACAGGTTTATATACGTGTTGGTTACTTCATTTTAGCATATTACATGCCAAGATTTCACTTTTACCCATTAAAACTCATGATCAAAGGTGGTAAAGCTTACCCAAGCTCAAAACAGAGGTATAATGGCTCTTGGAGCTCACCAAACAGATCCTCAAGCTCAGACTTTCAAGGCGCACGAAAATGGCACACAAAAAGTTGGTTCTTTCTTCACAAAGGTCACCTCTTGGACATCAAAATTCCTCGACAAAGGCTCTCCACAACTCTATTCAAGAACTTAGCCCTCGCACACATAAAACAGAGGCTAACAACTCAGAAATGATGCACATTTCCCACTCACAAGGATATTCCACACTCACACAAGGTGTTTAGGTGAAGAAAATGAGAGAAAAGGTGAAGACTTGGAACATTTTCAAGCAAGGAAGGCTAAGGAAGAAGGGTGGCAGCAGCTCCTTCAGAAACTTCACGTAGGAGTGCACAAAATCTGACCTAGAAATGTGTGCCAAGGCCTTATATAGGCCACTTAAGCTTTAATCGCATTGTATTAGCGCTAATTGCTACGCTTAGCAATTTAATCTCAAACTTTGGAATCTGAACCTACTCATTTTTCTAAGATTTATCATATTTTTATTTTATTTTTCACAGCACCTTTTCGGTACGCACTTTTCCATAGCCAGTATCAGTTCTGGCACCAGTTCTTATTATTTTAACTGGAAACTTGTTTTACAACTCCTATATATTATTCTAGGAATATTTCCATACTTATTTTACATATTTATACCGAGTAGCAGAACCGGTATCTGCACTTTTTGTCAAAAAAGCGACTTTCAACAGTATTACTCACTTACTATAATTATTTAACCCTCACAATAATTATTTAATTAATCTCCTTAATAAATGGTCGGGTTCTTACATTCACCCCACCTTTTTAAGGATTTTGTCCTCAAAATCAGAAACATACCTGTGCCGGAAGTCGGAATACTGCCGGAGAAGCTCATCCTCTCGCTCCCAGGTACACTGCTCTGGTGTTCTTCCAGTCAATTGCACTTTGATCATCGGAATGATCTTGCTCCTCAGCTGCTTCTCGCCACGATCGAGAATCTTGTGTGGTCCGACGAGAGTCTTTAGGTTCTCCCGAACCTCCACATCATCAGGTTGCACCTCGTGCGAAGGATACGCTACATATTTGCGAAGCTGAGACACGTGAAACACGTCGTGGATGTTGGCTAAGTTCGGAGGCAAGGCAAGCCGGTAGGCAACAGGTCCTACTCTACCAAGTATCTGGTATGGCCCAATGAACCGCAGGCTCAGCTTCCTCACTCCAAGTGCCCGACCAACACCGGTGACAGGTGAAAGTCTCATAAACACGTGCTCACCCTCACTGAACTGCAGTAGATGATGCCGCACATCGCAGTAACTCTTCTGGCAATTCTGCTCCTGCTTCTGCTTTTCCCTGATCAACTTTATCTGTAGGGTAGTATCTTGGACAAAGTCTAAGCCAAACAACTCCTTATCTCCAAGCTCATACCAGCAGGTAAGAGTCTGACACCTCCTGCCATACAACGCCTCGTAGGGTGCCATGCCCAGGCAAGCATGGAAATTGTTGTTGTAAGAAAACTCCACCAATGGCAGGTACCTATCCCATCCTGAACCCTGCTCCAAAGAGCAAGCCCTCAACATGTCCTCCAATGTCTGGATGGTTCGCTCAGTCTGTCCGTCAGTCTGAGGGTGATAGGATGTACTCAGTCTCAACTGCGTACCAAAAGCCTCCTGCAACGCCTCCCCAGAACCGAGATGTGAACTTCGGGTCCCTTTCACTAATAATACTCTCGGGCACCCCGTGAAGTCTCACAACCTCGCGAACATAAAGTCTGGTCAACTGCTCAGTAGTGAAGCTCACCTTTACCGGAAGAAAGTGGGCAGACTTGGTCAATCTGTCCACAATGACCCAGATAGAGTTGTAACCAGCCTGAGTCTTCGGCAATCCCACCACGAAGTCCATGGAAATGCTATCCCATTTCCATTTCAGAATCTCAAGAGGTTGAAGTTTACCAGACGGCTTCTGGTGTTCTATCTTTACCTTCTGGCATATCAGACACTTAGACACAAACACAACTATGTCCTTCTTTATTCCTGGCCACCAATAATTCCTCTTCAAATCCTGATACATCTTTGTAGCATCAGGGTGGACAGTAAACTGGCCCTATGAGCCTCTGTCATCACTTCAACAGTCCAAGGACCTCGAGGAACCACAATCCTCTTCTGAAAGGTCAATAGTCCATCCTCATTCCAAGACACGTCGTCTTGGTTCTTCACATAATCTAGGCACTCTCTCTGCACTTGCGCCTCTTTGATGTTCTCCATGAGCTCGTTCTCAACTTGCACGGTTTCCATTTTGAGAAGTGCACATCCAAAAAAAGAGGTCACTGTCAGATCTCGAAACTGCTCGATGATATCAAAATCACCCATGGTCAAACTGGATAGACTCACGGATTTCTGACTTAAAGCATCAGCTACCACATTGGCCTTGCCAGGATGGTACTTCAACTCAAAGTCGTAGTCCTTCAAATACTTCATCCATCTCCTTTGTCTCATGTTCAGCTCCTTCTGATCGAATAAATACTTCAAGCTCTTGTGATCACTGAACACAACAAACTTCATGCCATAGAGACGATGCCTCCAAATCTTGAAAGCAAACACAATAGCAGCCAACTCCAAATCATGAGTCGGGTAGTTCTTCTCATGAGGCTTCAACTGCCTCGAAGCATAGGCAATCACCTTGCCCAACTGCATTAACACACATCCGAGCCCCTTTCTCTAGGCGTTGGTGTACAACTCAACTTCCTCAGCAGGATCAGGAATGGCCAACACAGGTGTTGTCGTCAGTCTCTCCTTCAACTCCTAATAGAAATCCTCACACTCGTGAGTCTACACAAATGGAGTCTCCTTGCGGGTAAGGCGAGTCAATGGCAGAACCAGCATTGAAAATCCCTTGATGAACCTCCGGTAGTACCCTGCCAAACCCAGAAAACTCCTCACCTCAGTAACCGTCTTGTGCCTCTCCCAATCTAGCACGGCCTCAATCTTGTTCGGATCCACAGCAACTCCTTCTGCAGAAATCACATGTCCCAAAAACTTTACGGACTTGAGCCAAAACTCACATTTGGAAGGCTTAGCATAAAACCTATTCTCCTTCAGCACTTGCAACACAATCTTCAAGTGCTTGGCATGTTCCTCCTCAGTCTTGGAGTAAATCAAAATGTCTTCAATAAAGACTCACAAACTGATCTAGGTACGGCTAGAAAATCCTGTTCATGTAATCCATGAACACTGCGGGTGCATTAGTAAGTCCAAAAGGAATCACCAAATACTCATAGTGACCGTATCTCGAACGAAACACGGTCTTCGGGACATCCTCCGACTTCACCCGAATCTGATGGTATCTGGACCAGAGATCTATCTTCGAATACACACAAGCACCCTTCAGTTGATCCAACAGATCATCAATGCGCGGAAGGGGATACTTGTTCTTGATAGTCACCTTGTTCAACTGCCTGTAGTCGGTGCACAATTGCATAGTCCCGTCTTTCTTTTTCACAAAAATGACCGGTGCTCCCCATGGAGACACACTCGGTCGAATGAAGCCTTTCCCTGAAAGGTCCTCAATGTGCTTCTTCAGCTCAGCCAACTTTAGTGGCGACATCCGATATGGAGCCAAAGAAACGGGCCCGACACCAGGCAATAAGTCAATGGAGAACTATATCTCCCTCTATGGCGAAAACTCAGGAATGTCCTCCAGAAATACCTCGAGGAATTCCCTCACCACAGGAATGCCAGTGATATCCTCATGTGCCCCACTCACCAAACCTCCCAACATGACATATCCGAAGGCCCCTGCCCTCAAGGCTCTCCTAGCCTGCAGGAATGATATATAAGGCGAGGAACTGGCTGTAGAGTCACACGGAGACATCACCACTCGCTTGGCACAACAGTCAATCATCACACAATTTCTGGACAACCAATCGATGCCCAGAATAATCTCCAAATTGGCCATTGGCAATCCTATCAGATCTACCGAGAACTCACGGCCATCCCACTGAAACGATACATCACGATGAATAGTGGAGGTATCACACTTTTCTCCAGTGGCGGTGGTCACCCGCAACGGTGGAGAAAGCACAGACATGGGCAATCGGGGTAGCAATGAATGAATGCGTAGCCCCGCAGTCAAACAAGACATCGACAGAAGATCCACCAATGGAGATAGTACCTCTGACAAAAGGTTCGGAGCTCGGTCCGACTGCTGCCAATCCAAAGTGTAAACTCGCCCCGTGGTAGGTGGCTCAATAGGTGCCGCAGTAGGTGGAAGGGGAACCATCTGTAAAGAAACTGCCAGAACTGCTGCAGTTCTCGCCGTCGACGATGGACAATCTCTAGCATAGTGGCCCTCATTGCCACACTGGAAACATATAGTCTGGCTTGTAGCACACAGCCTCAGATGAACCTTCCCACATCCCGGGCATCTGGGAGTAAGAGGTCTCGCTGTACTCCCCTGAGCAGAAGTCCTCTTAAACTGATTTGGCGCTTGCCTAGTCGCCAACTGCTTCCCTTTGCCATTCTCGGCAAACATCCTGTCTCTCCAAGAAGAGGAACTACCAGTTCCCTTCGTCTCAGCAATCTTGGCCCTCTTGGCCTTGCTCGTAATGCAGACATCCTCAATGTCCTTACACTGCTGTACCAGTGTACCAAAGTCTCTCGATGCAGCTCCAGCAATATGCTCTGCAATCACCTCACTAAGTCCCTTGTGGAACTTAGCAACCAAAAAGGTCAGAGTAGGCACCGCCATCCGAAAGTGGGCGAACTTCACAAGCTCATTAAACTTGGCCAGGTACTCGTCAACAGACATCGAGCCCTGCACCAATCTATCAAACTCCCCCTGCTTCATCTCTTGTGCATCGTAAGGGAAGTATCTGCCCAAAAAGCAGTCCTCGAAGAATGGCCATGTCATAACATGACCCTGCATCTCAAAGGAACGAGAGGTGTTCATCCACCACTCATGTGCATCTCCCTCCAGCATGTATGTGGCGAACATCAGCTTCTGCGGGTCAGTACACTGCATAACCCGGAAGATCTTCTCCAATGCCTGCAGCCATCTCGCAGCAGCAATGGGATCAAACGACCCATCAAAGGAAGGTGGCTTATGCTTGCGGAAAGCATTAAGCCGACGGTCAAGCACATCGCGATCCTCAACCGGCTCCACATAGGGTTCCATCATCAAAGTAGCATGACTAGTGCCCTCAACATGGCTCTGGCTGTCGTCCTGCAGACTAGGTGGAGGCGGTGATGGTGGCGGTGGAGGTGGCGGTGGAGGAAACTGACCCTCAGTGCAGCCAGCCTTCATCTCCTCCAACATGACCCTTATCATGGTCATGTTCGCCAGCCTTTTTGCCTCAAGAACATCCTCTGTGGCCTTCCGGTTCGCCTCTCGCACGGCGTCCATCATTGCCTGGTTGGCCAATCTAGTGGCCTCCTGATCGGCTAGTCTAGCCGCCTGCATCTCAGCCAATGCAGTCAGGACAGGATCCGGCTGATCCTCAGTGGTCTCACGGTTGCTCCTAGATAGTACCATGACACTGCATAAGTTACACAAAGGATGAGTTGATCAGGCCCACGCAAAGTGGTCACATATGCATTATCATAGCAAAATCCAACAGAGAGAACACACAAGACAGACTCGCAACCAAACATCCTAAGTTATTGCAATACATATAGGCTTTTCCTTAGAAAGGGCTCTGATACCATAAAATGTAACACCCCGCGTTAACTCGGTTTGTTAACACATCATCGTATTAAGCCACGCTTAATTTGAAAATGCGAAATAACTTTTTACTTTCAATTATGACGTCATTATACTTAGCCAAGTTGATTACTTAAATCATTTTCCAAAACATAGCCTGTATGTACATTGCAAAAGACAGCTAACTGAAATACCTCATAAAATAAATATCACAATTATGTCTCTAGTCACGGAACTACAACACGTAGACCGGACAACCCTGATAGTTTATACAACTCAAGCTAAAAGGTACTAACATCAAAGCGGCATGGACAAACCCCATGCTTACCAATCAAGGCAACAAGCCCCAAAAGAGTCTCAACTCAATATCAATATAAGGACAGAAAACATAAACAACATCCATTATCCTGTCACGTCAGCATACAACATATATAATCAGCTAAGCTCCGGCCTCCTGCCGCGAGAGGCATCATCCCCAACATTACCTGAACCTGAAATAAGCATCCCCAAACGTGGGGTGAGATCTCTAAACAAGAAATCTCACTAAGGCAAGGGGTCCTCAAGGATCTTCTACCCCAAGCTCACTTACATGTGCAATATAAGTTCTAAAAGAAATAATTCAATATCAGGTTTAAATTCAGTGCAATGCAGCAGATAATCATGTCCTGTGTGTTATAGCTATTCTACTGATCAGAAAAGTACAGGAATACGTCTATTACCCACACAGTACCAGCCCATGCTGTACCCGCCCCCAGGACCACCCCATGGCTTCCTGGCTAGGCGAAACACCACATATATATCATAAGCATTTTGCACTTAACAGCTCCATAGCATTTCAATAAAACAGTACATGAAAACACATCATGCATATAACCACCCCTCATGGGATATGGTGGAACAAACAATGGCTAAGCCGAGGACACGAAAGCTTACCTTGCAAGCTAGCTATCCAAGCCAAGAGTCCACACAAGCTCAAAGTCCAAACACAGCAGAATCACAATCTGTTTCGGACCAACAACTATATCAATAATCATCCTCAACAAGCATAATACACAAATACAACGCTTTTTCTTACGTTTCATGTCTTAAGGCTTCCCACAAAGCTACAATCCCTTAATCAATTAGGTTATGACTTAGGCAAGTTATTACAGAAGTCCCACTTCATCAATCTAGGGTTCACAAACCCATAACTCAGTTTTGTATGAACAGTACCGTTACTGTTCACGCAAACCCAGAATATCCGGATATTTGTCGGGGCCATATCCGGATATCATATCCGTATATGCATATCTGGATGTCATATCCAGATATCCATATTCGGATATCTCAAGACCCCATATCCGGATATCCATATTCGGATATTTCGCGACAGAATGTAGTTCTGCATTTTCGCGAAGATATCACTCTAAGGTCCAACATTTACCATTATTATACTTCCAAGGATCCATTTTTAGGCATATATAGGTTTATATACGTGTTGGTTACTTCATTTTAGCATATTACATGCCATGACTCCACTTTTACCCATTAAAACTCATGATCAAAGGTGGTAAAGCTTACCCAAGCTCAAAACAGAGGTATAATGGCTCTTGGAGCTCACCAAACAGATCCTCAAGCTCAGATTTTCAAGCTCAGATTTTCAAGGCGCACGAAAATGGCACACCAAAGGTTGGTTCTTTCTTCACAAAGGTCACCCCTTGGACATCAAAATGCCATGACAAAGGCTCTCCACAACTCCACTCAAGAACTCAGCCCTCACACACACAAAACAGAGGATAACAACTCAGAAATGATGCACATTTCCCACTCACAAGGATACCCCAAACTCACACAAGGTGTTTAGGTGAAGAAAATGAGAGAAAAGGTGAAGACTGAAAACATTTTCAAGCAAGGAAGGCTAAGGAAGAAGGGTGGCAGCAGCTCCTTCAGAAACTTCACGTAGAAGTGCACAAAATTTGACCTAGAAATGTGTGCCAAGGCCTTATATAGGCCACTAAAGCTTTAATTGCACTGTATTAGCGCTAATTGCTACGCTTAGCAATTTAATCTCAAACTTTGGAATCTGAACCTACTCGTTTTTCTAAGATTTATCATATTCTTATTTTATTTTTCGCAGCACCTTTCCGGTACGCGCTTTTCCATAGCCAGTATCAATTCTGGCACCAGTTCTCATTATTTTAACTTGAAACTTGTTTTACAAGTCCTATATATTATTCTAGGAATATTCCCACACTTATTATAATTTTACGAGATATTTCATCGGTACACATTTATACCGAGTAGCAGAACCGGTATCTGCACTTTTCGTCAAAAAAGCGACTTTAAACATTATTACTCACTTACTATAATTATTTAAGCCTCATAATAATTATTACGGTCAATTATGGAATTATTTCCTAATTCTCACATTTATTTAATTAATCTCCTTAATTAACGGTGCAGGTTCTTACATCAACCGTGTATGATTAGGTTCTTTCAGTTAGTTGTTTAATTGTAATTTACTTACAGGCAATGTTTTGAAAAAGAATTAAGTAATCAACTTGGTTAGTAATATTGACGTCTATTGCGACTCGACAAGTGCACCGATCGTAAAGTAATAGTGTATCGGAGTACGAGATCGTTCCCACGATGATCGGATTTTCAAGCACTAGTTCGCTAACTGGGATTTAGTTGGACAATCAAGAATTGGATTTGAGAGAATTGAAATTAAAACAAGAAATAACATGCAATTCAAAATTCAAAATTAAAAAGACAATTGAAAAGATGATGATGATTAAAGATTAAAAACAAGCGTAGTTAAGGTTTCGACTTCCCCCAATCTCCTCTATATGCAATGAATTAAACTGTCAAGAATCTTTTCTTAATATAATGTCAATCAATTCTTTCTAAGTTAATTAGGGCTCAATTCCTTGTTACTCTAAATCTATGTGATCTTGAAAGAACTCTAGTTCTCTGATTATTCCCCAAGAAAATATGCATTAATATCAAGAATTTAAAGATTGCACAATTGGCTTATGTATATCCCTAGATCACAAGGATTATGATAAATTTACCAAGTCAAGGTTCATGCACCAACATTCCTATTGTCATACAATTCCCCTAAATCAATCTATAAAGAGCAAACTCATAGAAAGCATTAAAGACGAATAAATTTATTCAATTATAAAAAGAAAAGAATTCAGGAATAATTTAATTCAAGACATACGATTCAATTGGGTTCCATCTACTCTTAACTACATTAAAGTCTAGTCTAGCATACTTAATTCAAAAGCAATAAAAAAGAAAAGAAAACCCCAAGCCTCCATTGGTGTGATGTTGACTTGGTTCCTCAGTGCTCCAACGCTCCACAACAGGATTCCTCCCTCAAGTCTCTGTGTAATTCTCTGGATTGGTGAATTGGTTTGACCCCAGGCCTCCTATTTATAACCATTGAAGCCATATCATTTTAATTCTCCATCCAATCTCATTGAATCTCTATCAATTAATAAATCAAGATTGATTTCTTTCTGCTTTTAGTCAAAATATTATAAATCTGTATCAATTAGCAAATCAAATCAAATCTTGGGCTGATTAGGTTCGTATTTGGGCGCTCAAGCGCGCTACAGGGCGCTTGAGCGTGCTCTTGTGCATAAATTTTCCTGAAGTTGTCTGCCCATGCGCGCTCGAGCTGTCATTTGGGCGCTCGAGCGTGCTCCTCGATGGTGAATTATTGTAATCTTGGGCGCTTGAGCGTGCTCTGGGGCGCTTGAGCGTCCTGAATTGCTCAATTTGGCTGATCTTCCTGCCTGGACGCGCTCGAGCGTCGATTTCTGCACTTGAGCATGCTCTTTTCACCCTTGACTTGTACTATTTTGGCTTCCTTAGGTTCATTTTGAGCTGCAACTCTTTGTCATAATTTCTTCATCACTTTTTAGCACCAACAAGTGTGGTTTTACCTTCAAAAAGCAAAGAAAATCAAAACGTTAGCTCAAATTCCTAACTTATGATTTATATGCTGTAAAACCTTGAATTTCATGCAATCTATGATCTATTTCTCATATAATTTAACCTAATAACATGGTAAACCAAAGGTTTATCAACTTCATAATTGCAAGAAAAAGTTAGCTTCCGTATTTAATTAAGATGCGCTTAATACGATAGTATGATAACAAACCGAGTATACACGGGGTGTTATAGGTTAAAACTTCCTTCAAGCGCAATCAAGATAACGGAAGGTAAAGCCTTAACTAGTTAAAACTTTCATGAAGATTAAGGAAAGTAAAACCTTAACTGGTTAAAGCTTCCATGAAAATTAAGGAAGGTAAAGCCTTAATTGGTTAAAACTTCCTTCAAGCACGATCAAGATGAAGGAAGGTAAAACTTTAACTGGTTAAAACTTCCATGAAGATTAAGAAAGGTAGAACCTTAACTGGTTAAAACTTCCATGAAGATTAAGAAAGGTAAAGCTTTAACTAGTTAAAATTTCCTTCAAGCGCGATCAAGATGAATGAAGGTAAAACCTTAACTGGTTAAAACTCCCATGAAGATTAAGGAAGGTAAAGCCTTAACTGGTTAAAACTTCCTTCAAGCGCGATCAAGATGAAGGAAGGTAAAGCCTTAACTTGTTAAAACTTCCTTCAAGTGCGATCAAGATGAAGGACGATAAAACCTTAAATGGTTAAAATTTGCATGAATATTAAGGAAGGTAAAACCTTAATCCATGAAGATTAAGGAAGGTAAAACCTTAACTGGTTAAAACTTCCTTCAAGCGTGATGAAGATAAGGAAGGTAAAGCCTTAACTGGTTAAAATTTCCATGAAGACCATGAGACATAAAGGAAGATCAAGGAAAGAAAGAGAAGAAGCACGAGGAGGGTAACAACCCCCAAAGGTCATAACCTTCTAAAGTTAACAATGGACTAACCTCTCTTGACTATGGAAAAACTTCATATGACAAAATGTACGACGAACGTACATTGTTTAAATATGATACTCTTGTAAGGATATTGAAGTTATTTAAATCCTTTGATAGATGCTTTGATATAAACCAAGGTTGATTAAAAATCATCACATATGATGGCCTATCCATATTCCGAAATCATAAAAAAAGAAACAAACTCATATGTTAGATAGTGACAGCGACATAATCTATCTTGTGATAAAAACTTCCAGTAAGGAAAGCTGTTGTCCGAGAATGATAAAACATACAAAACCAATTAGGAAAAATATTCACGGGAAAACCCATATACAAGACAAATCTTGAAAGCATGAAGAAAATCTCTCTAAACAGTTTGGATCGACATGTCCTGAGGTCCTTCTTCTGTTACCCCATGGTCTTCTCCTTGATCTACGGGCGCGATCAGTTGAGGAGGAGTTTCTGTATCCATCGCGCTAACCAGGTCCACTAACTCTTCTTCGTCATTATCATTCAACTTCATCAGCTGGCCGTCTTTAACAAAATATAGATAATGAACATTATCCAACTTCGCAGTTGGATTAAGAGACGAACTTGGTTCAGCACATTGACATACGTTCCTTCGACCTCATTCTCAAACAGAGCCTGATACCTCTTTACCTCATTGTTCAAATGAGTATTCTCTTCCGTTAAAATGTCCACGTTGGCCCCAAGATCCATGACTTGCTCAGCTAAATCGAGATTCTCTGTCTTTAGTTCCCTATAACCAGCCATCAATTATTTCAGCTTTTACGCCATTTTGGCTTGATCATCCTCTGCCTTTTTCTTAAACTCTTCAAATTCAGCGTGCAAGATGGCTTTTTCACCCTTTAGATCCACAATGTGTTCCTTCAGATACGTAATGGTCCCTGCCACACAGAAAATACTACGTTATAACTTCAGGCAAAAATGTATACAAAACTTACATGACTTTTATAGGGATACTTACCCGGTACAGACATGAGATGCTGGTTGGCGACAATTGGCTTCCCTACCGCACCTAGCTACTTGTCCATTGTTATTGCCTCAATTTGAGGGCCTATTTACCTACCTTTTGCAAACAGGTCTACGTGAACGCCCCAACCACTTCCGAAATAAGTTGATTCTTGAAAACCTACATTAGTCTCTGGGGACTTTCTCTTTTGTCCCCGAGGAAAGTGCGCCACCTCTTTGCTTTTAGGTGATGGAATTTTGGTTGATGGCCCAGGGGATCTTAGGCGCGCAACATCTTGACTTGTCTCTGCACCAGCAGGAGAGACTGTAGAAGGCTGCCCCATAGCCATAGAAGGACTAGCTCCCTCAGCAATTCCCCTTGTTGCCACCGCTTCCAGTTTCTTTAGCTTGGCATACATTGAACTATCTGAAACATAAGAATGAGATCGCACATTAGGCATGTAATATACAAAAAAACTACTGCAGACGTTTATATAGTCAGAATGGCAATAATGGAGACATCCTTACCCAAGAAGACTTTGATATCATCATCAGTATATTCATTTAAAATAGTATAAGTACTCAAGATGCCTGAGTAAGAAGCCTCTCGAGAAATGTTACATAATGTTAGCAATGTTCATCAACCGATCCAAATTGATTCAAACCGTGGCGATCAAATCGAAAAACCGATAACCGAATAAACCGAAAATAAAAAAAACTAAAACCGAAAAAAAATCACAAATTTTAATTGGATTGGATCGGTTTTTAAATTGGTTGATGAAAATCGATCCAATCTAAATCGATCCAATATATTAATTCCCCTCTACCTACTTGGGCCTTTCCCCGATCATAGCCAAAAATTTCTAAATCAATACCTATTAACCCATCAACTAAACCTAAGAAAAAACCTAGTTACATCTCATCAACAAAATTTCATCTGTGTAGAGCTTCATATCTCATTGCAAAAAAAAACTATATTATCGTTTATTGATACTTTTATATTTCAAAAAAATATATATTTACAAAGCCGATATATACAAAAGATGTTATTTGCACAATAATCATGAAACAAATTTTATGATTTTCAAAAAACTGAGAACTGATCCAATCCAAACCGAAAAAAATTGGATTGGATCAAATCAGTTTTGAATAAAAATTCAAACCGAATGGATGATTACATGATCAAATCGAAAGGATTGAATCAGATAATTTTTGCTTCCAAAACCGATCCAATCCAGACCGCGAACACCTCTATATAATGTAGTGACTGTGTGCTTCTCACAATCATTCAAATCATCAAAAGAAATGTTCAACTTATGCTCCTCTAAAGGCTGACGTGTCCAGTACAGAGGGAAGATAGGAGTATTGTCTTTTCCTAAGAAAAACGCTTGGGAACCTTTTGCTGGGTAAATTTTGAAATATTCTGTGGACCATTTGTGAACCATCCTTAGGTAGGAGTCACGTAATTTTTGCTTTCCCCTAAAAGAAATCCAGCTCGAACACGGACCAAACACACTATACAAACACAAGAAGGACTCCGGAGATTGAAATAGGTCATATGCTTTGCAAACCATCTGATATACCCTAATAAATCTCCATGCATTTGGAGATAATTGGGTAGGAGCCACATTGATATGTGCCAGCAGCTTACAAACAAAAGATGAAAAAGGAAGACATACTCCTATCGTCAAAAAGAAATAGGTATACATCATTAGGAAGTGTCTGGAAGAATTATCAGTGCGCGCTGAACATACCCGTTCGTTCAAAGGAACGACAGATAACTCCCAGTTATCATCCTGTGATTTATTCGGGGTAAGTGATATGCGCTCAGCATGAAAGGAAATATAAGCCAAAAAGAGAAAGAATGTGATTAAATCTTAAGCAAAAAGGGCAATAATCACTGTTGATCTGTCAAATTCTTAATCAGAGATTGCATACTGATTTTATGTTGATTTCGTAGGAAAAATAGACAAATTGGAGCTAAAAAGAAAAAAGCTAAACTGAAGGCCCACGCTCACAGCGTGGGTACGACGCTCAAAGCATGAAAGGAATTTTTCAGCCAGAGGCATCCACGCTACTAGCGTGGGATTCACGCTAGTGGCGCCAGACATCCAATTCAGGCAGAAGCTACCACACTACTAGCGTGGGATTGACGCTAGTAGCGCCAAACTTTTCACAAACCCATGCTTGAAGCGTGGCAACCACGCTAGTGGCGTGGGAGGTGCGTCAATCAGCATTAAATCTGTTTTAAATCAGAGACAGATCACACTGAGATTACGACAAGGATTTAATCAAGATTCTACACCAGGTCAAAGACTCTATAAATAGAGACTCAGACCTCAATAGAAAAACACTTTTTTGCACAGGAGAAATTGCGAGCAACAGGAATCGGAGCAAGCTTTCGGTGACTGAAGATCAAGATTTCTTCTTCCATTCTTTCCGGCTAATTTCAGTTTTATGAATTCTTTTGAATATTTTTTTTGTCAGACATGAATATGTCTGGCTAGTCTTTTATATTGTGGTAAGGGTCACAACCCTTGATGTGAACCCCTGGTATTTTGGTTAAGTTTATGGTTAATTATTCAATTGAATTTATTTTACTCTGTTCTTCATTCCATAATTCTTTTAGAATTCGCGACTCTATTAGGATTGCGAGGGTTAGGGTTCGCAATAGGGATATTGGGATTCTAATTCCTGACAAAGGGTAAGATAACTGTTCATGTATGCACTAGGAATAGGCTATATGAACTGCAAATGTGAAAATCCACTGGGCTTAAAGATTAACTCGAAAAGGGATTTCTAAGGGATTAGGATTCCAATAGGGTTAATAAGGTTAAGATCACTAAGGGATTAGGGCTTAACTAATTAATTATAGATGGTGAATTGTTTGATCAATTGGGTAATTAAACATAAATATTAATCATTATTAGAAGGTGGGGATCTGAAAGGTGTTGGCGTCCTTTACTGCAATAGTTTTCTTACAATATTTTCTCAAATCTCAACCCCTTTTGCTTTAAGTTTTCAACTTCTCTTGAATTGTTCATAAATTATTGAATAATTCACAATTGTTACAAACACCATTACTTTCAAATCAACTCTTGTTCTTCCATTTTAAAAGGAACAATTAATTGATATTCGACCCAATCCCTGTGGAGACGATATTTTTCTTATCACTTTATTACTTGGTACGATCGGTATACTTGTCGATTTCGCAACAGTAAGATGGATGGCAGCTTTTAATTCGTCCAACTCCCCTGGTGAGCTATATAAAGAGACTGTGTCTAAAACAATGTCTGAAACCCAATCCAAGGTTTCGATATCTCGAATATTACGAGTACTTGATCCAGAGGCTTTATGATCATGCTATTGTTTCTTCTTCTTCTTCTCATCCGCACTGCGCCTAGCCATGATCTCCTTAATTTTGGGCGAGATAAAATCTGTTTCATAAGATGAGGCATTAGTAGAGCTAGAAGAAGTAGACGAAGAACTAGATGAAGAACTAGCAAATGCAGATTTAAAGTTATCAAAATTCTGCTTCTTATACGGATACCCAGTGGGGTAAACAACATTTAAGGGAAGTGAGCTTGGAATTTTCTGGTCTAACTGATTACGCGCGATAAGAAATGGAGTATCGCGCGATGGAATAGAAGTAAGAGATTTTTAGACTTAAGGCATTATTAGGGTCATGGAAAAACCCAGGATCCGAAGTGGAATCACTCGATATGCAAATAGGATTTGCTTTTTTATCTAGAGATTTTGGAAAATGAGAAAAACTTTGTTGCGATTGAGTCCTAGATATCTCGCAAAAAGGTTTCCGAGATGAGGGTCCAGCCTCACTATGATGATGAACAGATGAAGCACTGTTATTAATTTAAATTTTCCCCCAGGGTGCAACACCCTTGCCTGACAGCCACCATTCTCCAGTTCCCAAAAACTGGGACCTAGGAAAGGATCTTGGTGGTGGACTGGTAGACCCAGACCTTTCGGACATTCTGATAAAATTCACAAATTTGCGATTATCAGACATACCCTAAAAATTCATGAAAAAGATAAGAGGAAAAAACAAAGAAACAAGAATAGCAAAATCACAGCATACCTGAAGTTTTATACTTCGACGTTGGAGTAGGTAGCAGGACATGTCAACACCCAGGAAGCTCGCCGGAGAAAGAATATTAGAGAATAAAGCCTTCTTTGCAACAGCAATTGATACTTAAACAGAAATTCCCTCCAATTCGATAGCTCAGTACAAATATAAAAAGTCACCGCAAGGACACCCAAAAGGTAAAAACGTTTTGAGTAATACGGACAAAAATAGGGCACGTGGAAAGAAGATAGAACGTTTAGAGCTTAAAACGTCCCACGATTGTTATTAAACACCCACGTAATTACAGTGGCATTAAATTCTTCTTACAGTTAAATATCTAATCAACCGTTCTAAGCGGCTAAGTAATGATGATTCTTCGGCAAGATATATGCGACATCAAGCTAACGCGCCAAAGACATACCGCACATAAAAGGTATACATATCTCCAAACTTTGTAAAATACCAAAGCTATGAGCTAGGGGCAACTGATCTGGATAAAATACAGTAGGCCCATTAAAGGTTAAAATCTCAAAGATCAAGGCCCAAACCCACAAGGCCCATAACAAGGCGCGATGTCCTCAATCGCACATGATAGGGCGCGATGGTATCATCGCGCCAGAACCTCCTTACAACATAACTTTAGATTTAAGGAAGCAATCTAAGGAACTAATAAAGATCCACCGCGCCATTGAAGAAATAAACAGAAGACAACTCCAGCTTGCCACTACTCTACCAAGATAGCCTGACATAATGAGATACGATTAAAGAAGCACCAGCTGAACCTGCAGCCCATAAACAACCAATTAGAAGTTATACCGTCTATCAAAGGCGACATTAGATTCACTATATAAACAAAGGGTACATGCACAGGTATAAAAATCTAATTCAGTAAGAATACACATAAACCTGACCTTGATACTGACTTGAGCGTCAGAGTGTCATTGCAGGTACCCCCAAGTTTGGATCATCGCGCCAAGGAAGAATCATTCTCATCACATCATCAACAACTATCATCAGCCCAGGAAACAGATAACCAAACCCAAAGTCTTTTCACCTCAACCGTGTGTGATTAGGCACAATACACTTTGGCCAGCTGATATAGTATTGGTCTGATCAACAATTATATTGAAATAGGAAGAATACATTTATTGTGAAGGTACAGAAGTGCTACAATTAATATATTATGCTTTATATTTGGAAAGTTCCGAGGGCGGCAATTTGCAAAGCCCTACAGATTTAAAAAAAAATAAAAAATTCTTTCAGAAACATGTACGAAATGAAAGTAATGATAAACAAATAAAGAATAGTTGGGCGACTAGCGCACCATGAAAATGGACCCTGAAAAAAGAAATGAGGATTCTCCTACCTTCCCTCCACTTGGAGATGTATAGATTAATTATACTATTAAGTGAATGGTCTCTGTTCAATCTCAGAATTCTCTTTATTACTTTGGTCGACAAGCTCAAGTGAAACACACCTGTCTGTACGATCCTCCATTGTATCAAACATATATCTTAATTAGTCTATGGGGCACTAATTACTTTCAAATGGTTTGCATGATTGCGCAGCCACATGCTTGAATCTAAAGAGGGAGAAAGATTCTTGTAGACTCACCTATATATGGTCGTATTTATGTTTGACCCGCATCAAGGATGAATTGGTATCACTGCATTTATCGGAGAGACCAAGATTTGACATAGATATTCAACGCACTTTGTGATATGATTGAATGAATAGAATTACAACTTGGTGGTTGTGACTTGAGATTGCCCTTTAATGTACCTGTTCTTCACTATTCAGCGGCATCGTCAAAACAACACAAAACGCATTTTGTATAAGATGCTTATATGATCAACTCCAAACTATGCACATGGGTACACTTGCTAGTTTAGTAATGATATTATATTGTATCTATATATCGTCTCGAAGAGAAAAATGTAGTTTCATTAGAAATAAAGAAAAAGCGATAACCGATTACAAAGTGAAATTGATGGTTCATATGAGAACCACGATTTGACCCAATTTCATCTGTCGTATTTGTAAAAATGTTAACTACGCGTTACGTTTCCTTTCACACATCTTTTATCTACATAATTTTTAAGTTAAATTGATTTAATTCGGTTTCAACACTATGGAACTCATATTAGAGATCATTTTTTTTATATTCTTCATTCTTGTAATTCAAAACTCAAAACCTCTAATTAAAGAATTAAATTTTTTGCCACTTATTTAAACCAATACTATTGATTGTATTATAAAAAAACAGAATACGATAGACTTAATTGAATTTAAATAGTAAAAATTATATCGATGTAAAGTGACGTATATAAAATGTATGTACCTAATATTGTTTAATATTTTGGCCCATCATATCAGAAAATGAATTGCAAGATTTTTAGTGTAATACGTAGGTCGTAACTTGTAAATCATTTTCTTGATTTTGGTGCCTGTCCTTTTCTTTTAAGAAATATTTATTCATTTATTTTTTAGTACAGTCTTTTTTTAAAACTTAACAAAAAAAAATACGATTTTTATTTTTATCCCTTAAAAAAATACCTATATTAATCTATTTTTAAGCATTAAATTGATTCTTTATTAAATTTCTGAGAGATCATATTTTTAAATAACTGAAATTATAAATGAATCAAAAATTAATTTTTTTTTTATAAAAAACAAAATTAAAAATCGGGTTTTTTTGTTAGCAATCCAAAGGATCGTTACCTTTTATTTTTTCCTTTTGGTTAATGTCACTACTGTTTATGTCGCCATATGATTGACATTAGGTTCTTCCAATGTATCAACCGCCAATTGATGAGATAATAGGTCAACGCTACAAATCTTTCTTTGAACAGCCTATAATCATTTTCCATTATATTATTTGCATACTGTTCATTTAAAAAAAATTACCACGGCCAAGTAATATTGTTATGTTCATCGCATTTTAATCTTGTTTTTACCCCCACGAAAAATAAGTTGTATTATATAAATTTGAACTTAATAATAAAGAATTTCTACAACATCAAGAATTTATAGATGTAGAAAAGTATTTGTGGGAAGAAATAATTTCAATATCCTTAGCCACAATTGGTCTTGGTATTCAATTATTTTGAAGAAAAAAAACTTGTAAAATGATTATTACAACAACAACAATAATACTCGTCTTCACCTATAATCAAGTCAAACATTTTGATAATTAATATCATTGAACTTAATTGTATTTTAAAAGCATTGAATTTTACGAGAGAAAACCTAATTATTTAATTTTGGATTCGAGCCAAGAATTATAAAATAAAGAATCATCATTTTATTCTTGGTAAAATAATTATTTTCTGATTATGAATAAAAATTGTTTAGCTCCGCTAATGGAGTCGCTTTTAATTAGTAGATGTCCAAGAATCAAGAGTAATCATATTCAAAACCTACGATCACTTTGTGGTGTCAATCTTTAAGAAACTAGGCACTCCCCTAATATATATATAGGAGTTTTTATTTAACATATTGGAATAATAAAGCAACATTACTAAACACATTAGTATGATCATTATGGATTTCGTATGATCCTATAAGCCTTTTTGTTTTATAAGATTTACGATGCCTAAGTATCAATGTTATTATTCGAAGCATTATATAATGAGAAAAATTAAAACATTTTCGAAAAAATAATAAATCATTCATTGCACCAAATCAGTGCAGGCTACATCTATGAATGTGATTTAATTAATCAAATTAAGATATCACGTTGAAGAGCGGCAAACAAAAGTCAAGTCAAAAAGCAGCATGACCGCTCAGTTACTACCACTTGAATTTGTCCCCCAACCTTTCATTCTTGTAATCAATAATACATCAAACAAGCCAAGAACGAATGAAGCAATTAAATGAAGTTGGGTTGGAAATGGAGAATCTTCCAAAAGGTTGGCTCCAGGGGTTGGGGAACCCTCACTTCTGCTGGGTCTTCACTTAATCAATTAATTAGTTAAAGTACGGAGAACTAAGATGACGAAAAATAAGTATAATATAAATTAAAGAGATTGTTATAAATTCTCAACTTTAGGTTTTTTATTTCAAAAATGAAAATCAGAAGAAGCAAAGCGCAATAGGGTAGTTGTCTGTGGAAAGGTACTGCCTAGCCTTTAATGCTGTAGTGCACGAGTGGTATTTGTTTAATTATTTAATTATCACAATATTACTAATTAATAATATAATTAGTAAATAAATAAATAAAAAAGAATTAGAGCAAGCACGGGCATTTGTGAACTGTGATCGGTTGTAGTGTTGTGTCTGTCGTCTTTGACGGAAAGATAAGGAATATTTCGGGTCCCTTTCATCGAATCTCAATGGTATGCCCTATGAGTTTTGAAGAATATAGTAGAACTTAAAATATACGACCTTTCATCTTTAATATTCTTTAAAATATCATGAGGTATAATATTCTTATAATCAAATATTTTTACTATTAATTTATTATTATTTTAATCATTGTTAGATCCACATTTCAGCCAATAATTTTTGAAAAATTTCTGAAAAGAGAGAAAAATAATAATTTGTAATATATTCTCCGAAATACATAATCATACAAGAGTGGTAATAAAAATATTTGATAGTAAGAATATCTTACTTCATATATTTTTTTAGACAATATTTATTGTGATTTTTTAATCAAAAAGACAAACGGGTTATTTTATTAAAAAAAATATAATTAAATTATCTTTAAACATATATATATTTGTAACTTACGTTGTGAATATTTTAGGAATTTCTTTTGATAAATTTTTTTTTTGTGTACTATTTTTTGTCCTTTGTTACACCTATTTATTAAAAAAAAAATTGTATGAGGAAATTTTTTTCCTTGTTTTGTTATTTGAAAATATATAGTGCACGAATAAACATTTTTGTCTAAAACAAAGTGCATGTGGTGTACCCCGATCATATATTCTGTGTTTTGGTTTACATCGCAGAAGATTTATTGTTAGATTTAAACATAATGTTACTGCTTACTAAAACTAGAAATAAATGACTCATAAGTATAGTTAGATTAGTCTTTTTTTCAATTTAATAAAAGTAATAACATTTCAATTTAATAAAATCTTTTCCAACAACACTCACATAAAAGTGAGTTGGCCTATTAATTTTTTCATTCTCTTTTCTTCACAATAAGTGTAACGTCCCGGTGAGCTCTCGGTTTGTAAATATAAGAATGGTATTAAGTGCAGCTAATTAATAAATAAATGCGGAAGCGAATCATGTTAATTTCATAATTAAACTCATAAAAAATGTGGCTAAACTTTTTTCTTTCTATATTACTTTATAATAATTACTTGCATGTCAAGTTAGTTGCACTCTATATTACTTGTTCTTCCAATTATCTTATTTACAATTTATATACATGATTACATATTTCATGAACTTTATAACACGAGAAGATGTCCTTAAGCTTAATGCCTCCTATTAAACATACAAGTCTTGATATCTATACTATCAATTTACATTCACACTTGTCATATTTGGCCATACTTAGCACTCTATTACTTATTTTATACATTTCACACAACCATTCCTATTTCTATCATTACCCAATCATTAAGATAAACATGTGAATTCTAGGTACTTCACTTATATGCATATTCATACATTTCTTAATAATCACATCATCACAACTCAAAATATTTATACAAGTCATACATACCTAATTGATATTTCGTAGCAATTCATTGCGTAGGTTATCCTATACATACCATTATTACAATGATCATCACTTAATGAAACATGTCATAACATCATATGACCAACTACAATTACTCAATAACATAATCTTATTCAAGAAGGCATAGACAACCCCTATGCTCACATCAAATATAAACATATACAATATATATTCAACTGACATTCATATCTTATACAGATACATATAAATCTCAAATGATATCACACTACAAAAAAATGTGTTATTAGTGGAGGTTTGTAAAACCCCCAATAATTATGCATATTGTGGCATTTTCAAATAACGCCACATTGTATTTTCATTTTTTTTTTAGTTTTTATAATTTTGTAGCAGGTTTTGACCCCCATAATATTTATACTCTAATTTTTTTTTTATTTTAAATATACTTTAATTTTTTTTTGAACATTCACTACAATAAAATATGGCAGGCATGAGGATTAAGCCACCGTAAATGTAATCATGGCAAAATTTATAGAAAGCTCAAATTTGCTACCAAAATTGCATATTGTTGCAAAATTTTGAGGCTGTTTCGTCTTTTTAATTCTGTTATCCCATTACCCCGATTAAGGATAGTGTTGTAGCAATAGCCCTAAATATTTCCCATTCTCCAAAACCTATATTCGATGTACTTTGGCAAAATCGCTTCAATTTTTGGACGTTGCCACAAGGATCTCCAGAGAACATTTTCTCTGATCTTCAGAAAAGTTCATCGCGGGCCAAAGGTATGGTGGTGTTGGAAGAGTTCAGCACTGTTACCAGCAACACAGGAACCGTGGATCGCCACATATTCGAGAAGCTTCTGGCAACACAGTCTCGTAGTTCCTTTTTTTTAATTTTGTATTAAGGTATGTTTATTTTCATCCTTTATTTTCATCTTTTTCATTACCATAATGTGATTAGGTTTTGTTTATGGATTTAGTATATTTTTCTCGATTTTGATTATGTTTGCATTCTAATTGTTTGATATGTTGACAATTTCTATTTATCTCTGTCAATATGTGTCGATAAGTTCTGGTCTTGCTAAACTAAAATTCATTTAATCGTGTTGCTAATTTTGTGATTTGTTAGTTATTCGTACATTTTCCCCAAATTTTTTGTTAGGGCTTGTGAGTTCATTTCTATAGTATGTTTTTCTTCTTGGTTATAAGGGATCACGGGTTCACCGAGCAGTGTTTGGTGGAGGCGCAGCCTGATTCAGTGAGCCCTCAAATGGTGAAGTACACTGCAGCACTCAGCCTAGAGTCCATTGTCGACATTGAAGGTGTAGTTTTCATACTAGCCGAACCTATCAGAGGTACTTCATAGCAGATTAATTTGGTTTGGTCTACTCACGCATGATCAGGGTTTTTGATTTTCTAGCTTTTAAACTTGACTGAAGCTCTATGATTATGCCATTGTGTGGTTGGATTGTGTTTTTTTTTTTTGGTAGGTGGAAGTTCAAGTGAAAAAAATTGTATTGTATCAATAGGGCTGTCCCAAATCTTGTATTTAGTCTTGAGGATGCTGCTAGGAGTGAAATGGAAATTGAAAAGGCTTTGCAAGTGTATGGATTATATATGCATTTAAATTGTATTGTATTTCCAACAAAAAAAATTGTATTGTTATTTTGATCTCCCTATAACAGTTGTTACTATAACAAAAGAGTTCATTTTTCCCCTCTTTTTTTCTCATCCATGGTAACAGGATTTTTAATGGGTGCAGGCCTTGGAATAACTTGTTCGTGTTAATCAGGATACACGATTAAACAATAGGGTACTAGATCTGCACACATCAGCTAATTATAACATTTTCCGCATACAATCTGAAATTGCAAAGGTAAAAATGCCATCTCTTAGTCTTATTTTAATCACGGTTCTAAAGTCTTAAGTTTAAAGAAATAAATGCATAATGAGAAACTTAAATAAGAAATGCATTTGAAGTTTGATGCTACCCGGAATGATTTGATTAACATTTTCCGCATACAGTCTCATCAGTTTTCTCTTGGGACATTAGTCAATGAGAACATGGAAAGCACTTTTCAAAATCACGGTAACCTCTCGTCTAGTGTTTGTCTCTTTCTGTATTTGACTAGTTGATATATACATGATCAATGCATATATCATGTCATAGTAAAATCACTACACCGGTCTCACGCCATGAGATGTGTAACACTCCGTGTTAACCCGGTTTGTTAACATGTCATCATATTAAGCCACGCAAAATATAAAATGCGGAATAACTTTTTCTATTCAATTATGATGTCATTATACTTAGCCAAGTTGATTATTAAAATCCAATTACAAAATATCGCCTGTATGTGATTGCAATCCAACAACTAACTGAAAAACCTCATAAAATAAGTAACATAATTATGTCTCTAGTTACGGAACTACAACACGTAGACCGGACAACCCTGATAGTTTATACAACTCAAGCTAA
The DNA here is from genome assembly GCF_033153095.1 of Gastrolobium bilobum. Lineage (NCBI taxonomy): Eukaryota > Viridiplantae > Streptophyta > Magnoliopsida > Fabales > Fabaceae > Gastrolobium > Gastrolobium bilobum. Next base: position 70,435 of record NW_026897326.1, read on the forward strand.
AAGGTACTAATATCAAAGCGGCATGGACAAACCACATGCTCATCAAACAAGGCAACAAGCCCCAAAAGAGTCTCAACTCAAATATCAATATAAAGACAAAAAACATAAATAGCATCCAATATCCAGTCATGTCAGCATACATCATATATAATCAGCTAAGCTCCGGCCTCCTGCCGCCAGAGGCATCAGCCCCCAAATTACCTGAACCTGAAATAAGCGTCCCCAAACGTGGGGTGAGATCTCTAAAAGAGAAATCTCAGTAAGACAATGAGTCCTCAAGGATCTTCCACCCCAAGCTCACTTACACGTACAATATAAGTTCTAAAAGCAGTAATTAAATATCAGTTCCAAAATCAGTGCAATACAACAGATAATCATGTCATGTGTGTTATAGCTATTCTACTGATCAGAGAAGTGCAGGAATACGTCTATTACCCACACAGTACCAGCCCATGCTGAAACCGCCCCCAGGACCACCCCATGGCTTCCTGACAACGCATTTCCTTACGTTTCATGTCTTAAGGCTTTTCACAAAGCCACAAGCCCTTAATCACTTGATTCTGACTTAAATAAGTTATTACAGAAGTCTCACTTTATCAATCTAGGGTCCACAAACCCATAACTCAGTTCTGTATGAACAGTACCGTTACTGTTCACGCAAACCTAGAATATTCGGATATTTGTCGGGGCCATATCCGGATATCAATATTCGGATATGCATATCCGGATACCATATCCGGATATCCCAGAACCCCATATCTAGATATCAATATCCGGAAATTATATCCGGATATTTCGCGACAGAATGCAGTTTCTGCATTTCGCGAGATATCACTCCAAAGGTTTGGTTTTTACTTCATTAAAATGTCCAAGCATGCATTTTTAATCCCTTTTAGGTTCATATACTTGTTGGTTACTTAAAAAACTCATTAGACATGCCAATACCTCACTTTTAACCATTAAAACTCATTATCAAAGGTGGTAAAGCTTACCCAAGCTCAAAACAGAGGTACAAAAGCCCTTGGAGCTCACCAAACAGCTCATCAAGGTTATGACTTTGTAGGGAAATGAAAATGACCACAAAGCAAAGTCCTTTCTCACCAAAGGTGGCTCCTTGAAGCCACACAAACTAAGAAAAAAGACTCCACAACACCCAAACCAACAAGTCAACCCTCAAACTCTTCTCAAACAGTACCCTCAACTCAGCAAAAGCTGAACTTCACCCTCAATGGCACTCACTCTAGTGTTTACAAGGTGAAAGAGGAAGGATCAGAGAGAAATGGTGACTTATGGAGGAATCTTCTTGAAGGAACAAGGTGGCAAGTATGAAGACACCAGCAGCAACCAAAAACTCACGCATAAAGGCTGGAGGATCAGCCTAGGGTTGTGTGAAAGGGTCTATTTATAGGCCTCTTAAACTTAATCACACAGTATTAGCACTAATAGCTACGCTTAGAATTTTAATCCCAAACATAGGATTCTGAACCTACTCATTTTTCTAAGATTTATCATGTTTTTATTTTATTTTTCGCAGCACCTTTCCGGTACGCGCTTTTCAAAAGCCAGTATCAGTTCTGGCATCAGTTCTCATTATTTTAACTTGAAACTTGTTTTACAAGTCCTACATATTATTCTAAGAATATTCATGCGCTTATTATAATTTTCTGGGATACTTCGTCGGTACGCATTTATACCGAGTAGCAGAACCGGTATCGCCACTTTTCGTCCGAAAAGCGACTTTCAGTATTATTACTCACTTACTATAATTATTTAAGCCTTGTAATAATTATTAGAGTCAATTATGGAATTATTTTCTAATTCTCACATTTATTTAATTAATTTCCTTAATTAACGGTGCAGGTTCTTACAAGATGCATCAACATTAGTAATCTCAGTACCTGAAAATGTTTCCCAAACGGGGTGAGATGACAATCTCAGTATACTGGGGTTCTTGAAGGATCACTCTTCCCCAATTTCACTTACCAATATAATATAAGTATGACAAAATAATAAAATGCATAATGTTGGATATATAGTATGTAATAGCTAACAAATCAATTTTACTAGCCAGAGAACAATGTAGGCATTACGTGCGTCTGCAACCTACCCAAAAACACAGGGGATGTTGCCCTATGCCCTACACCCAGGGATGTCTCCTGCTCATGTAGGGGAATGTTCTTACCACTATACATATATATCAACACATCATGCCAACATTCATTTTCAAATACATCAAGTAATTATCAGTGAATAAATCATTTCATAAAAATATACGATGCACATAAACCAACCTCCAATAGAGTTTAGTGGAAAAAACAAAGGATTAACCTGAGAACATGAAGCTTACCTGTAAAAGCTAAGTGCCTAACCCAACCTTGGGGTACAAACCAAACACCAACTCGTATCCACAGTCACACAATCCAACGAGAGCAATCTATTTTATATAAAATATACCATTAATAATCAGACTCTACAATTTCATGGAATTTGGACTACGTTTTCTTTTTCGTTTTGTGACTGCAAGCTCCTCCCAAAGCCCTAAAGCACAAACCATCTTTACCATTTTTAAAACTACAATTGCAACTCTTTACCAAAAATTCTAAGATTTTACTATGTTAAACTAGACATTACAACCTTCCCAACGAAATATTATGTGTCTCATTTGGAGTTGTATAACTTAGGTTATATTTTTCGCAAAGTGACTGCTGCAATCAAACCACTTATCCATTGGCTATGAAATTTTACAGAGTTATAGACCTTTGTGTTATCTTCACATAGGTCTAAACTTTAATAAATTTAGAACTCTGTAGCATGAGATATCGCGATTTAACTAAACTAGTGCATTGTTGTCATTTTGTTTTTCCAAGCGGAAATCGATTCCCCCGCGACAGAATGCAGAAAACCAGCATTTTTTCTATTTTGGAGGTGCTTCAATGGCATCCCAAAGCCTCCCAACTCAACCTTTTTGTTATCTAACCTATCTTCCCACATACTACCAACCTCTAAAGATTAAGTTATAAAAATCTCTACTTTACACACTCAAGGTATTATTTTTACATGTTAAAACCCATTCTTTTCATAAAACTCAAAGATAAAGGTTATAGGCATATACCCAAAGCTAAAAAAAGCAAGAGGAAGTGTTTTTAAGGTCAAAAATCCACACTTTGCTTCTGACCTATTAAGTGCACGAGTTTGGCTTGGTAAAGAAGGGTTTTTGCTTCACAAAGGTACTTCCTTGGAGCTCCAAGAGTGCAACAATGGCTCCCACACCATTAACCAAGGAAGACATCCCCACAACTCACTCAAACAGAAACCACAATCTCACAATGAGTAGTTTTTCTCCCTCACAAAGCTTGCTCTCAAGTATTCTCATGGTTAGAGAGGAAGAAACAAGAGAAAAAAAATGGTATCTTTGGTGTTTTTCTTAAAAGGAAGGCTATGGAGACTATGGTAGAAGCAAGTGCCAGCCATGAAGGGTCCTGGAAGATCAATATGAATGCTAGCAAAATAACCTAGGGTTTAGTGCCCTTTCTATTTATAGATGCACTCAGTTAAACCACCAGTATTAGTTCTAATAGCTCCACCAATTAGTTTTCTACCAAACTTTATATTCTTAGACTAGACATTTTTCTACGAATTATCATATTTTTATTTTTAATTTATGAGAAACTTTGCTGGTATGCATTCATACCGCGAATTTTGCAGTAATTGAACTTTTCTTCCTAAAAGTGCATTTGGGTTCTCAAAAATATATATTTTATTTCTCAAAAATATTCTTCTATAATTATCCTGAGTTGATTATAGAATATTTTATCTAAACTCATACTCTTTCATTATTAAATTTATTTATTTCATTATTTAGCGGTCTGGGTTCTTGCAAATACGCAAAACCTCACTCGCTTAAATCTCTAATTGTTTTGGACTGCCGTGTCATATAAAATTTATGACGTATAAATCTATAATTTATTTTCAGTTCCGGGTATCAGCATTTATCACCGAAAATGACTAAGTTCCAACAATTAATATTTCATACTAATATTATCATAATTATTTTGTTGTCATTAACTTCATAAAATTTTAGAATAATAATTTCTAATTATCCTTTATATAACACCTCACAATTTTAAATCAAGTAATTAAAATATTAAGTGAGCAATCAAGTGATGGATTAGTGAAAATCCAAAAGATTAGGCCAAAATACAAAGAAAGGGCAAAACGGTAATTAGCCAACACGCAACCCTAGGAAGATAAAAATTGAGTAGAAGGTCTCAGATGGTAAAAATAACCCTGGAAATGGGTTCAGAACGAAAAATTGAGTGGACAGGCAAGTTTCAGAAAAATCAGTGAATAGTGTTTTTCGCGGGTAAAAATACCGCGGTACAATTGCACCGTAAAACGTGCCGATTGAGTTTTGAGCTCTAGGTTTCAAATATGAGTTAAAAATGGTCTCTAATGAATTAGGAAATATGATTTCTTATAATATTCGATGAAATTAAGACAGTTTGGGGAAGCGTGCCAATGACGCGCATAATAGCTTAAAACAGTGTTTTCTCCGAACGAATGGAGGACTCTTAATTCATCTGATCAAGCCTAATTAAAGGGGAATAGTTAATATTAAAAATTTGAGTTTCTAAATAGGTTGTGAATTTACGGACGTTTAGTGGAATCGGAGGAAAATTCGGATTAGTTTTAAATCGCGTGAGGTGGCGGTGGGACCCACCCCACTTAAGTGACTTAAGCCACATGTGCTTGGCACTATTCATGCATCACTTTCCTCCCTCTTCTTGCTCAAACCCGCAGCCACCATAGCCCTTCCCCTCCAAGATTTCATTTCACCATAACTTAGCCATTTCTTCACCAAATCCATTGATTCTTGTCTTGAAATTTGATGGAAATGGCCTTCTAAATCCATTGGTGGTACTCCCAAGCCTTGAAAGCCACTAGATTTTGAGAAAAACCCTCCCCAAAGCTGCGGCCCTTTCCTTTAGATTTGTGAAAATGGTGTTGATTGATGCTCCAATGGTGGAGTATGTTTAGGAGGAGCCTTGTGCCAAGCTTTTGGGTGAGTTTCCTTGTGTTCCAATGGTTTGATTTTGTGGTTGAATTTATGAACCCTAAAGAGGGCTTGTTGGATTGATGTGTTTAGAGAGCTCAATTGGAAAATGTTTGTACATGAATGTGTCTTAGAATGATGTGTAGTAGCCATAAATGCAATAAAAATTATTGATGAAAAATGTGAATTTTTAACTTAGAAAATTTTGAGGTTGTCATGACTTTGAGTTTTGAAAATGTGTTAGGATTGGATTGATGAGTTGTTGTATGATTGTATGTTGATATAATAGGATTGTATGAGGTGTGGAATCATTAAAGTTGTATGGAAATTCCTTGGAATGCCATAGGGTAAAATTCGATTCTTTGAGGAAAGATTGAGGAATTGATGTTGAAAAATGATTTGGATGATGATTTGTGTAGTTATATGGTGCTTAGATGGGTTGTGTTGTGCTTGGAGAGTGTTTGAATCAATGGAAAAAAATGAATTGTGTTAGAGACCTAAATGAGCCCAGAATGAAATATTTCGCAAAACGATGCGTAAATGTCGGAAAACGGAAAAACGACGATTGAACTAGCCTCTAAACAACCTAAGGGAGTGTTATAAAATGAGAAAGAAAATTTAGAAAAATAAATCTCACATTTACACTACAATGGCCGAACCATCAAGGGAGGATGGGGAGGATTTTTGTGTTTTTGCGTTTTGATACTATTTGACGAGTACTGATGGATGTACGTTATTGTATAGGTTGCCGTACGTCGACCTGAATCCCGAATCTTGAATCAGTGAATTGCCCTTGGTCCGGGACCAAGTGGATTGAGGCATTCCGCTGTGTACCGAGTTGAGGGATAAGCTGCTGCGGAGCTTGTGGAAACACGAATTAAGGTAACCTCTTGGTACTGGGGCTTGTTCCCCTTTTCTGTTCCACCTTGCCAGTTGATGGCAACGGTAGGAAGTGTGTATGAATAGTATAGAACACATGAGCATGCATTATTGCTATGGGTACTGCGCAGATTTTAGTATCTCCCTCCATAGAAGTCCCCTAGGGACGTTCCATACGCCATTTTGAAGGTTGAGATGTCCACTACCTTGTGTCAAAATATGAGGAAATTCTGGGTTGATCTTCGGCCTGAAAAAAATAGAGAAACACGGACTGCCCATGTGCCCCTGCACCTGAGGCAGATTCTGGACCGGATTTGGGAAATTAATTCCCGCTTCGTTTCTCCGCCAAATTAAGCGTGTGATATATCAAAATAAATTTTTAGATGTATAGTTTGTAGGATAAAAATTTGAGAGCAAATGGTTGAGTGGATTGAGTGCAGTAATTCGAGCAATGTTAGTGGTTTGGAGCTGTTTTTGGGGTTGTTTGGGCTAATTGCTTATCCAACTTCAAACGGCGATAACCGGAGCAAATGAGCTCCGAATTGAACGTATGATAGCTTGTTAAAAAGGGAATTAAGTAATACAAAAATATAATCTGAGAAGAAGGGTTGGTTGCGATCGGTTTGGTCGCAGAAAAATTTAGAGTGAAACATGTTCGAATTGGTAAAAATGTAAAGTTGGAAATAGGCTAAGTGAGTTTATGGGAACTCCTTAGTAACTCATAATGAATGATGTAAGTTATAAAAATAGTTAAAATAAGTCTTCCGCAAGAGTTTACGGTTACGGTCACAGCTTTTAATTATTACGCTTTTTATGATTTAAATGCTCGCGTAATAGTCGGAAAAAAATTATTCTCGTTTTTTTAAATGAACTGCTGTGATTGTAACTGCGCTTAATATCATAATTAATGTTAACAATACCGGTACGTAACGGGCTGTTACATTTTATGGTATCAGAGCAGTTTTGTTAGGGAACTCTGATAATGAATATATAGTTGTGTTGTGTGTTGCATAGTTGTATGTAGATTCTTATCGATTACTGCATATGTGATTCCTTAGTGTGGGTCTGATCAACCCATTCCTTTGTGTTACATGCGTAGTCATCGTAAGAAGCCTGCGTGTCAACCTTGGAACACCAAATGTAAGTCCTTAGCCTGATGTTGTGGATGCAGTGTTGACTGCTCCATGGACAAGAGATGGCAGTAAGTAAAATATGAATATTATAGGACTTCAGGGAAACATACTTAAATGTTTTGTCTGACCTTGTAGATGAAATTTATAAAGCTGGATTGTAAGTGAAAGTTGTAAACAAATCTATGATATGTACGGTATTGCATGGATGAACCTTGTAGTACCATGAATAATAAAGATATATAATTGAGATGAGTCCATAGTATGGAAAAGGTATTGGTGAAGTTTCCAAGTATATGTGTTGTATAGTAAAAACAATTATGTCCAGGTGGACGTGGTGGAGGGACTTCATCAAGGTGGAAGATTAGAACCTGTTGGGTTATTGAAAATGATGAACAGATATGCTTAGGCATGAGTTTGAATATTTTATGTTGACTAGAAGTTATAAGTCCTTGATGGATGATGTACACTTAAACAAATTGAGATGGTTCATGCAGAGAAATAAATAGAATAATTGATGATTAATCCTATGGGATTTGACCACTTGAAATTATAATGCTGGTCAATTGTTAAATTGAGATATATTGAAATATGGGATTTAAACTCATAAGGAGGTAGTGCTGATTAAACATAGGCGAGATGAATTAATTATGTATTATATGTATAAGGAAGAAGTTGAGAGAATCGCCATGGATGGCATTGAACAAGGTTCATTGAGAGTATGATTGTCCGTAACGGAATAATGGTTTAGCTTGACCGATATGCCATGAAGGAAACAAATATGACTATATGTGTGCGTTAATGTGTGGAATTCTCCTTGGAAATGGCTACTATGTAGAGATTCAGGTGTTACGAAGCATAAGAGGATTGATCCATGATGGAGGTCTCTTGGAAATCTCAGAGAATGAATATCGTAATTTAAATGGCCTAATTACTTGTGGATGTTGTAATGCATTGTGAATAATACCTAATGGCCTGATGGCCAGTATACCTATTCTGATGAATAAACGGATAATAATCCAGTGATGGCCTAAGTGCCAGTATACATATATATGTATGTACACCTTGTGATGGCCTGAGCGCCTAATTATCTGTGTTGAGGTAAATTATTAAATTTTTTGTAAAAGGACAATGAGGCCGAATGAAATCCCCGATGATGGGAAGTATCTGAAGAGATTGTATGATTAGAGAATGAGCTAATGTACAACCTGATGGGAAATCATGTGATTAGTGTATGAACTAAGTTACAATAAAGTGTGGAATTATGTGTTTAGCAAAAGAGCTAATGTGTAATGTCAAAACAAAAATGATAAGATTAGTTAATGAGTTGAGGTATAAGTGTTAGTGCAAGGATTGATATAATTTTCCAGTGCACGGATTGAGGTGAAATTAGTCTTTTATGATGGGACGAATATGTTTAGAAGATCCCTGTGTGATGGGAAGTATATGTGAGATGTGTACAGAACTTTGAGAAAATTCTTGATTCACGGAATAGAGATTATGTTATGAACTATGCCAAGTGAATAGTCAAAGTAAAAGAGAAAACAATCTGTGAGAAGAATAAGCAAGGAAGAGATAATGGACTATGGATTTGAACAATAACATGACAGAAGGAACTATTGAGAGTTAAGAAATGTGTATGAAATTACGAAGAGAATGTGAATTATTATAATAGTGACTTACATGTAAACTATCAGTGAGAAGAATGAAATGAGAGAGTAAAATGAATTGACTTATATATATAACAGGTGTATATTATACCATTATTACTATGGTTATGGGGATAGCCCCATGTGAATATACCAAAGATATTTTGTTGTTATATACAGAGTGATACAGACACCAAATGGACTGGGTGCATGTGTGATCTGGAGTGTACGGAGTACCAGTTTTGCCGTTATATACGGATATGTTATAAGTATGAACTCCCCTGTGTACTGGTACACGTTTGCTGTTGTATACAGATGTGATGTAAATATGAACTCCTCTATGCACTAGGTGCACGTTATGAGACTTGATATTACCATCTCTGTGCGGCTTATGTGCCCGAAGTGTGTAGCCATCTCCGTGCGGATTATGTTCCCGGAGACTATTATTATGTTATACGAGTAATATGAGATGAGGAAGTATCCCGCAGTGATGAGACTGCTATTATAGTTGAATTGATCTACATAAGTGCACAAATAAGAAACGTTGGGAATACTAATAGAACACAGTCAGCAGGTGGTAGGTTATCATTACTGCATGGATTATATGGGTGGATTCTCTGATCGGTGGGTCATTACATCTGGGGCCCTGAGGACAGCAAGAGCTCGAGCGGTTAAAACCTGTGAATGTTGTTACCCACTGTATTGAGAGAGTTCTTCCATGTGATTAACGCAAAATATGAGGTTAGATATTTGTAAATGGACAATAGTATGTCAGAATTGGATACAAGAGGTGAGGCATAGTGTGTAAATTTTTTTGAAGTGTGATAGTGAAACACTATTGTGGGTGTAAAGTAAGTTTGATGAAATAATTTCGGCTCCAAGTGAGGTAGTAAATTTGTTGGAATTCTCGTCTTATGATGAAAGAGATAATAACGAGATTGATGTTGACAGATTGAGTGAGTGTCCTTCTAGGAAGGCTGGTAATGATCAAGAGTTCAGGTTAAAACGGTGAATTATTAGCCCTTATAGAAGGTAAATTGTCATGGAATCAAGCGCGAATGTGTAATAATAGTTGGAAACTGGAATTGCGATCGGTTGCCTAAAAGTTGATAGCTTGGTTGTACTGATAGAGTGGATTGAGGAGTGTTATATATAATCGCATATGCCACTTATGGTGGAAAGTGTGTGGAAAATGCACAATGATAATATTGTTTTGGTTAAGTATTAATGAGGTATGACTGAGTGTTTGTGGTAGCTTTGAATATTCTGAGAGATTGAGATACCAATCGGTGGGGAATTGTATAAGTAGTGGCAAGGATGGATTTAGTTTTATGTGACTTGATAATTAAGTTTCAAAGATTCCTATAGAACGAGACTTGCATGTGAGAGACATGGCATTTTAAGGGTCCATCAGTTAGTAGTGAAATGGCTTGGTGTGGTTGATTGATTCGAACAACCAAGATGATTGGTGAAAGTTGGTGAAAACTGTAAGGTGATGTTATATTGAGTTTGACATTCAGGATTAAATGACGATGATTACGAAAAAGTGGTATAAATAAGTTGAACATATGGTTAAGTTGCAACGTCGGAGTGGAATAAAAGTTGAAAATAGTTAGTGGGAGAAAATATTAAGCATGAGGCCTTGATGTGGAGGTCATTGATGAGTGTTGTGTTTAGACTGTGAGAGGTCTAAGTATGGAGTTGAGCTGGTTGAGTTGGTAAAGTTGAGATGGTTAAGCTAATAAAGAGTTTAACAATGAGTGTAAATTATGAATATGAGTTTGTAGATGGAAAAATTTCATGAGTATTTGTGGTCGAAAGGCCTTATAGGGCTAATCGAAAATATAAACTAGTATGGGTATTGCTAGTTTCGTATCACAAAGAGAAAGATATAGTTGTGAGTACCTAAAAAGAGGTGAAGACACGTGACAAGGAAAAATAAAGTATATGAGTATAGAATTTAATGTGAGTCGTAATTGTAGGACACGACAAAGTGCCTTTGAAACTAGAAAGTATGTGCTTGGGTGAAAGCCAAGAAAACAACGAAATGATAAGAGTAGTAACAGTAATAGAAAGAAATGGTTGTTGGGGTATTGTGAAAACAGTGAGGACAGCGAAAAGAGTTAAGTACTAAAGAACATGTGAGTTGGAAATACTCCAGGAATAACTAGTGAATGTGCATGAGAACGGTTAGAGCCTAGTATGAAAACGATTAGGTGCTTTTGAGAACGACCATGGGTCAGAAGGATGGATAAAGATGAGAATGAGGTAAATTGATACCGACAAATCCGTAATATGGTTATATTATTACCTACAAATCAGCGAAAGAGAAACGGTAAACCAGAGAAAGTTTAAAGTATTGGGAATTAAAATGTCACAGAACCATGAGAGACGAGTAATTATGAAGGATCAAAGGATAATGAGTATCATAAGAAGGAGATCATGCTTGTGATAAAAGTAATATGGTAAAGATACACACTTGAGGATGCTACTTGGGAGCGGGAGGATGAGATTCTCCGGCTGTGTCCTGAGTTAGCGGGTGAGTATGATTTAATTTTGCGGACAAAATTCTAAAAAGTTGGGGTGAATATAACACCTCACAATTTTAAATCAAGTAATTAAAATATTAAGTGAGCAATCAAGTGATGGATTAGTGAAAATCCAAAAGATTAGGCCAAAATACAAAGAAAGGGCAAAACGGTAATTAGCCAACACGCAACCCTAGGAAGATAAAAATTGAGTAGAAGGTCTCAGATGGTAAAAATAACCCTGGAAATGGGTTCAGAACGAAAAATTGAGTGGACAGGCAAGTTTCAGAAAAATCAGTGAATAGTGTTTTTCGCGGGTAAAAATACCGCGGTACAATTGCACCGTAAAACGTGCCGATTGAGTTTTGAGCTCTAGGTTTCAAATATGAGTTAAAAATGGTCTCTAATGAGTTAGGAAATATGATTTCTTATAATATTCGATGAAATTAAGACAGTTTGGGGAAGCGTGCCAATGGCGCGCATAATAGCTTAAAACAGTGTTTTCTCCGAACGAATGGAGGACTCTTAATTCATCTGATCAAGCCTAATTAAAGGGGAATAGTTAATATTAAAAATTTGAGTTTCTAAATAGGTTGTGAATTTACGGACGTTTAGTGGAATCGGAGGAAAATTCGGATTAGTTTTAAATCGCGTGAGGTGGCGGTGGGACCCACCCCACTTAAGTGACTTAAGCCACATGTGCTTGGCACTATTCATGCATCACTTTCCTCCCTCTTCTTGCTCAAACCCGCAGCCACCAGGGCTTGTTGGATTGATGTGTTTAGAGAGCTCAATTGGAAAATGTTTGTACATGAATGTGTCTTAGAATGATGTGTAGTAGCCATAAATGCAATAAAAATTATTGATGAAAAATGTGAATTTTTAACTTAGAAAATTTTGAGGTTGTCATGACTTTGAGTTTTGAAAATGTGTTAGGAAAAGTTGTTGTATGATTGTATGTTGTAGGTTATGAGGTGTGGAATCATTAAAGTTGTATGGAAATTCCTTGGAATGCCATAGGGTAAAATTCGATTCAGGAATTGATGTTGAAAAATGATTTGGATGATGATTTGTGTAGTTAACGATGGGTTGTGTTGTGCTTGGAGAGTGTTTGAATCAATGGAAAAAAATGAATTGTGTTAGAGACCTAAAACGGAAATATTTCGCAAAACGATGCGTAAATGTCGGAAAACGGAAAAACGACGATTGAACTAGCCTCTAAACAACCTAAGGGAGTGTTATAAAATGAGAAAGAAAATTTAGAAAAATAAATCTCACATTTACACTACAATGGCCGAACCATCAAGGGAGGATGGGGAGGATTTTTGTGTTTTTGCGTTTTGATACTATTTGACGAGTACTGATGGATGTACGTTATTGTATAGGTTGCCGTACGTCGACCTGAATCCCGAATCTTGAATCAGTGAATTGCCCTTGGTCCGGGACCAAGTGGATTGACCGCTGTGTACCGAGTTGAGGGATAAGCTGCTGCGGAGCTTGTGGAAACACGAATTAAGGTAACCTCTTGGTACTGGGGCTTGTTCCCCTTTTCTGTTCCACCTTGCCAGTTGATGGCAACGGTAGGAAGTGTGTATGAATAGTATAGAACACATGAGCATGCATTATTGCTATGGGTACTGCAGTACCGAGTCTCTGGCCAGTAGACAGTTTTATTAGCCTTCGGGCATTTTCGGACTTCCGCTGGATAGGTCTCCAGGGGGGAGTTCCAGTTGACTGCGGTCATGGTGTGTGATCCGGGTAGGAGCACACTAGGAATGTCTTTGGCGTTTTGGTTGGTTTGGGCATCATGGTTGTGGTTTCTGTGAACACACCTTGGATGATACCCATAGGCTTATATATGCCGAGGGCGTACGTGGAATTGGGGTTACCATCCCGTATCGTCGTATTTTGTTTTCTTTATATTCCCCATTCTCTAAATCCCTTGCTATATCCCGTTTTCAAAGTGGTTGTTGTATTCTATTGATATGCATCGAAGTGAACCATTGGGTGGAGTTTTCTCCAGAACCTCTTGGTTACTGAGATATATTCGTATATCTCACCCCGTCTCGGGGCATTTATTTCAGGAGGTAGCAGTGGAGCAGGAGCCTCGGGCAAGAGGCCCGCAGAGTGAGTGCTGGAGCGCTTCATATTTTGCATTTTGTTGGCCGTGTGGCCTAGGCTAGACTTAGGGCATGAACATGTCATTTGTATTTATTAGTAGCTTCATTAGCATCTTGTTCATGCCATTTTGCCTAAGTCTAGTAGTGATGTATTTGGTTATGTTGTCTTTTAAATTAAGTTGAAATTTTAGAAGAATGTAATTTGAAGTTTTAGTTTCAAGTTGTAATTTGTAAAGCCATATTGTAATAGTATTGATGCATGTCTAATTATGATGGAAGGGCCTTAGGCCTATTTTAGGTTATGATAATATGTATGATGGAAATATGCATGAAAAAGGTGTTAGTGATTGCAACTACTTAAGAATGATTAATATGGACTCTATGTTTAATAACTATAAACTGGATTGGGTTGTAAGTGCCCCAAGGCGTTGTTGGTCCTTGTGTGTGCCACCCATTGGATTATTACTGTATTATCATGTGTTTATTAGGTACATTTGAGGTTTAAATGATCTTTTACAAATTTGGGATTATTGGAAAAACAAAGGAAACTCTGGCGAATTTTCTGTAGAATTGGCAGATTTTAGGAAAACTTCGGGAGACCATATCTCCCTCCATAGAAGTCCCCTAGGGACGTACCATACGCCATTTTGAAGGTTAAGATGTCCACTACCTTGTGTCAAAATATGAGGAAATTCTGGGTTGATCTTCGGCCTGAAAAAAATAGATAAACACGGACTGCCCATGTGCCCCTGCACCTGAGGCAGATTCTGGACCGGATTTGGGAAATTAATTCCTGCTTCGTTTCTCCGCCAAATTAAGCGTGTGATATATCAAAATGAAGTTTTAGATGTCTAGTTTGTAGGATAAAAATTTGAGAGCAAATGGTTGAGTGGATTGAGTGCAGTAATTCGAGAAATTTGAGTGGTTTGGAGCTGTTTTTGGGGTTGTTTGGGCTAATTGCTTATCCAACTTCAAACGGCGATAACCGGAGCAAATGAGCTCCGAATTGAGCGTATGATAGCTTGTTAAAAAGGGAATTAAGTAATACAAAAATATAATCTAAGAAGAAGGGTTGGTTGCGATCGGTTTGGTCGCAGAAAAATTTAGAGTGAAACATGTTCGAATTGGTAAAAATGTAAAGTTGGAAATAGGCTAAGTGAGTTTATGGGAACTCCTTAGTAACTCATAATGAATGATGTAAGTTATAAAAATAGTTAAAATAAGTCTTCCGCAAGAGTTTACGGTTACGGTCACAGCTTTTAATTATTACGCTTTTTATGATTTAAATGCTCGCGTAATAGTCGGAAAAAAATTATTCTCGTTTTTTTAAATGAACTGCTGTGATTGTAACTGCGCTTAATATCATAATTAATGTTAACAATACCGGTACGTAACGGGCTGTTACACTTTAAGTTTTGGGAAATTTTGCCGACTGCATTTTTATCGTGAAATCCTTGATATTTATTCTTTTCTCAAAAAGGTGCTTTAACTTAAATAAATTAAACTAATTAAATCTTCCATTTAATAATCCTCATTTAATTATTATTTAATTTCTAAAATTATAATTTCACAATGCGGGTTCTTACATTCACCCCACCTTTTAAAATTTTATTCACAAAATTAGAAACACACTTAACCCTATACTCGGGATAACGTCGGAGAACTCTTCCTCCTGCTCCCAAAGGCACTTCTCAAGCGTCGTACTTTCTCTCTGGACCTTCACCACGACAACTATCTTATTCCTCATCTTTTTTTTTACCTCGATCACAGATTCTGAGCAATTCTTCGCTACTCGAGCAACTGTGTGCCTGCTTTAACTTACTTCTAATTACGCATATTCAGTGGTATCCTAAATAAATTTTTTAACGATTAGGTCCTTATTACCAGTCTCAGACCCGCATTTTAGATCACTGATTACGTAGTATCTCACATGATACTTTGTCCAAGCTAACGTGGAAACTGTTGTCATAGAAAAATCTATAAGAGGAAAGTATTTATCCACTATGTGCTTTGTAAGAACCGGCACAGTTAAATTAGGAATTTAAATAGATTAATTATGAGTTTAAGAGGTAATTCCATAATTGACCTTAAATAAATATAGAAAGACCTGAATAATTATTATAAGAGCTGAATAACGCTGAAAGTCGATTTTCTAATGAAAAGTACATATACTCATTCTGCTTCACGGTATAAATGCGTACCGATGAAGTATCCCGAAAAATTATAATAAGTACATGAATATTCCTTGAAAAATACCTAGGTCGAGTATATCAAGTTTCGAGTCAAAATAATGAGAACTGAAGTCAGAACTAATACCGGCTACGTAAAAACGCGTACCGACAAAGTGCTGCGAAAATTATAATAAAAATATGGAAAATCCTAGAAAAATGGCTAGGTTCAGAACCAAAAGTTTGAGATTAAAACGATTAGCGGAGCTATTAGTGCTAATACCGACGATTAAAACTTAGGCTGATTCCCATCAATTTCACCACAATAGCATAGATGAGAGACAGCAAGCCTTGTGAGGGTGTGAGGTCACTCATTGCTGAGTTTGAGCTTCTGAATTGGTGAGGTTTGCGGGCTGAGTTCTTGGTCTTGGTGAGGGTGCCATTCCCTTGACCTTTGAAGCTTCAAGAAGCTTTTTTTATTGATAAAGGACCAAGCTTGTAATGCATTTTCGTGGCCTTGAAGTAGTAGAAACATATAGCAGTATAGAAAGCTCCAAGCCACTTCATTTTTTAATTTCTTGAGCCTAGAGGTAACTTATGATCATTCCCCTTGAAAATTCAAGATTTTAGCTTGTTTAAGTCATTAAAAAGGGAAACTTTGATTACTCAAGTTAAAGGTTGATAATCTATGCTAAAAAAGTGTTAATGAACTTCTGTTGGTGGAGACATTGGACTCCAAATCGTGAGAGGACCCTTAAAATGGTGATTATGCAGAAACTGCACAAGTTTCTGCATTCTGTCTGATAAGTATTCGAATACTTTTCGTGAAGTATTCGAATACTCATCAAGAGGTATTCGGATACTCATCATGGAGTATTGGAATACTTTTCTAGGAAGAAAAGTTTTCGGATACCTTAGTAAATATATGCGGATACTTGGTGGTATTCGGATACTGTAGTTAAAGTATTCGGATACCTTGTGGTATTCGAATACTGTAGTAAAAGTATTCGGATATTTTGCAGTATGCGAATACTTTAGTCATAGTTTTGGGATATTTTCTGAAGACACGGAGTATTCGAATTCTCATCGAGGAGCATTCGAATACCTCCTACAGATTGAGCCTAAAATCACTTAAAACAAGTAGGAAAGTCTTAAACACTTAGTGAAACTTTGGGCTATAAATATTAATAATTATTTATGGTATAAACAAACTGTGATTGTGTTGTTTTGTGACTATGGATTGGTGTGGACTGTTAATTGGGATTGTTAGCTCGAGAGATAAGCTTTCGTGTCCTCGGTTTTGCCCATTGTTGGTTCCATGATACCTCATGGAGGGATGGTTATATACATGCTGTGTCTTTATGAAAATATATGATGATTCTTGATATGCTATTGAGCTGAAATATTGAGAGCTATTGCCATATGATATGTATGTGATGTTCCACCTAGACGGTAACCCTTGAGTATGTGGAGACATACAAGATGGTAACTTCGTGGGTGAGGTACAGCCGAAAAGTCTTGTACTGTAGGTTGTAGACGTATGTAAACCCTACCTTTTATTCTTTGGCTAGTAGGATGCTTACACACATGACATGGATACATGCTGCATTGCACAGATTTTGAAAATTATACTATTGTTACTGTTTTGGAACTTATATTTCACATGTAAGTGAGCTTGGGGTGGAGAGATTCTTGAGGACCCCTTGTCTTACAGAGATTTATTTTTAGAGATCTCACCCCGTGTTGGGGCACATTTTCAGGTACAGGTACCTCGGGGGTTGATACCTCTAGCGGCAGGAGGCCGGAGTTGAGTTGATTATGCATGCTGATTGCTGATATGTCTGGATATTGATTATGTTTTACTTTCAGTATATTGTTATTTTATTTGAGAATTTATTCGGCCTTGTTGCCTTATTTGGTGAGCATGGGGTTGTCCATGCCACATTGATATCAGTCATGTTTGAGTTAACTTGAGTTGTATAATGTATCAGGATATTGTCTGGTCTACATGTTCTAGTTCCGTGACTAGACACACTGTTATTTATACTAAGAGGTTATTCAGTTAGTTATTTATTGCAGTTTACATACAGACGATATTTTGAAAAGAAATAAGTAATCCACTTGGTAAATTATGAATAGTTCATAATTGGGAATAAAAAGTTAGCTTTCGAATTTAATTAGATTCGCTATTACCTTATGTACGTTAATACACCTGGTGCACACGGGGTGTTACATGCTCAGCCCCCGAGCACAAGCTCTTCGCATATCCTCCAACATCTAAATAGTGCTCACAGTTTGACCATCAATCAAAGAAAGATACACAGTACTTAATCTCAATTGAGTGTCAAATTCTCTCTGCAATGAACTCCAAAATCGAGAGGTGAACTTCGGGTCCCGATCATTGACTATGCTCTCAGGCACCCCATGAGGTCTTACTAACTTTTTAACGTAGCATAGAGCCAACGGCTTCGCAGGAAAACTCACCTTCACTGGCAAAAAGTGGGCAGACTTAGTCGTCATGTCCACGTAAGTCTAAAAAAAATCGAAACTACTCTAATTCTTTGGCAATCTGAGAATAAGATCTCAGATCACACCCTCATGTTGGGATTATTCTCTTGAGGCATTATCCTCCTAACTATCAAAAGAATGTAATCTTTAAATCTATAAAAATTCCTATCATGCCTCCTTACTGGGAATAAGCATATTCTCATATATTTGCTTGTACACGTTTTCAATAATACCATCTTGAAGTTGTAGTAACTCTGATGAGCAGTTCTCTAACTCGACTTCTCATGACCTTGTGTCAATACACTTCCCACATCCACATACGGAACACCGTAATAATTATTCCAATCTCTTTCTAGATCAGTGAGAATCAACACCAAAATAGTTGTTAACCTCTCCATCAATTTCGAAAATATCCTTACCCTCATATATTCGTATAAATGGAAAACCCTTTATGTTAAACAAACCAAGGTTAGTACCATCTGAGAGAATCCTTGAATAAACCTCATACCAACACCTATTAGCAAGGAAAACTCCTAATTTCTAAGACATTCTTTGACTGTTTGCAATCTATACTTGCCTCAATTTTACTAGAGTCTATTGCCACTCTATCAATAGAGATGACATGACCCACAACATGTACTTCACACATTAATATGGGTGAGTTTGGGTTCTATTCCATGACTCTAACTGTGTCTTAACTTAACTCCAGTAAGTCATTACATATAGAAAGCAAGTCATAAATCTTTTAATCACTCCAGTTTATTTTCATGTTCATTTCATTCAACATATTCTAATCAAAATATCAATTCACATAGTAGCGTACCTATGTTCACGTACATCTGCAAAATTAACAATTCACGAGTGGAATAATTCCGCACAATAACATACCTCAGTCCACATAGCACCTGCAAAATCAGCAGTCAATAAAGGGTGAAATAACATCAACATGTTGCAGCAGTTCATAGCACATATTACCAACTTAGTATCATTCAAGGTGTTCACATGCAATATACACATGCAACAGATCAACATTATGTGCATCAACCAAGATGGTTTACTAATTCTTCCTTTTTGTCTTTCGACGTCCTTATTAGTTACACTTGAAGAACTCTTTCTTCCTAATCTCAGCGCTTCCCATAGTCAACACTCTTAGGAATCATTTCCTTAAATAAAACTCTATACTCTCAAACAAACCTGACTAGAGAGTGTTTCTTGCTCACACACATAAGACATCATCTCTTGTGTTTTCAAAATAAAACACAACTACAACTTATACAATAGTACTAGGTCTCTCACCTCTTATGTTTTAACGAGGCATATCTACATATACCAGGCACTCTCACGCAAACATAAGTTCAAAGGGCATTTCCATGACACCATGCCAAATTTTCAACACATTTCCTATCCAGGCTAGCATAACTCTATGCATAACTTAAGCATGTTTGCTCATACCTTTTCTTATTCATTCCATCACTTGGTGGTTGCAGAGTAAAAACTCATTTTGAAAAGAAAACAACAGTCAAGTCTTTCAATGCATCAATACACCATGAGGTAAACTAAAATTGATTGATCTGTGCACCTCGTGCACCAAGACCACCCGATATGTCATACTCAAAATGGTGCCCTCATGAGACTTCCAAGAGTGAACACTCTTAGGATCCAATCCCCAAAAGAAAGCCCGTGACATAGACTATTGACCAAATAATCATTAGGCATACTACCCTTCCGTGTACCTCGTATACAAGGATCTCTCACTGAATCACACATCAAATGAGCGTTCAATAAAACTCCTCAGAGGCACCCTCTTCGGATACATCTCATCCAAGGATAGTCCACAAATATACTGATGGCCAATAACCCACATAATCAATTTAGTTCACCAGGTGATATCACCAAACACATCATTAAAATATTGCATAATATAAAATATACTTCACACATTATATTATGTAATAACAAAAATTAGCGTACTCTAAGATACTCAATTTCAGATAGTCAGTCTGACTTACAAAAGTCACACCTAACCTTTGTAACTTACAACCTCATCCCATTTTCTAGGATAACACCATTAGTCCTAGAACAAATATGTTCAGACCGATGTTTAATCAAGAACAACCAAACAGTTTCAATAATATGCAACATAACTTGGGATCACACCAATGGCAACTAACAAAACCTTCATACATATATTATGAACATCATCACTGAACTATTATTATCAAAGCACAAACATATTCATGAGGCTCAAATTAAGCATATAGTATTTTTCACTCATAGAAGTTGTCAAAGTGTATCCCGGTGTTCATCATGATCCTACAATCACTATACTAAAGAATGAGTCGGCCAAATTCATACTCAGTATCTAGCAATGAAATATCATGTCAAACACTAGGGATCACTAAGCAAGAGACTTCCTTCTATCAAACATATAAGGCTTTTTCCCTAGAAAGTGCTCTGATACCATAAAATGTAACACCCCGTGAGCTCCCAGTTTGTTAACATCAGAATGGTATTAAGCGCAACTAATTAAACAAATAAATGTGGAAGCAAATCAAGTTAATTTCATAATTAAACTCATAAAAAATGTGACAAAAAATTGCAATTGCAACTCTTTACCATTTTTAAAACTGTAATTGCAACTCTTTACCAAAAATTCTAAGATTTTACTATGTTAAACTAGACATTACAAGCTTCCTAACAAAATATTATGTCTCATTTGGAGTTGTATAACTCCGATTATGTTTTTTGCAAAGTGAATGCTGCAAACTCAATTTCCAACAACCAAGACATGACTTCAAACTAACATCGCAATCAAACCACTTATCCATTGGCTACGAAATATTACAAGGTTATAGACCTATGTGTTCATCATAATTTTACTAAACTAGTGTGTTGTTGTCATTTTGGATTTCCAGTCATTCCTCCGTGACAGAATGTAGAAAACCTGAATTTTTTATTTTGGAGGTGCTTCAATGGCATTCCAAAGCCTCCCAACTCAATATTTTTGTTATCTAACCTATCTTCCCACATATTACCAACATATTAACAACCTCTAAACTTAGGTTATCAAAATCTCTACTTTACACACTCAAGGTATGCTTTTTATATGTTAAAACTCATTCTTTTCATAAAACCCAAAGATAAAGGTTAGAGGCATATACCCAAAGCTCAAAACAGCAAGAGAAAGTGTCTTTAAGGTAAAAAATCCACACTTTTGTTCTGTCCTACTAAGTCCACGAGTTTGGTTAGGTAAATAAGGGTTTTTGCTTCACAAAGGTGCTTCCTTGGAGCTCCAAGAGTGCAACAATGGCTCCCACACCCTTAACCAAAGAAGACAGCCCTACAACTCACTCAAACAGAAACCACAACCTCAAAATGAGTAGTTTTTCTCCCTCATAAAGATTGCTCTCGAGTATTCGCAAGGTTAGAGAGGAAGAAACAAAAGGAAAAATAGTGTTTTTTGTGTTTTTCTTGAAAGGAAGGCTATGGTAGAAGCAAGTGGCAGCCATGAAGGGTCTTGGAAGATCAACATGAATGTTAGCAAAATAACCTAGGGTTTAATGCCCTTTCCATTTATAGATGCACTCACTTAAACCGTCAATATTAGTTCTAATAGCTCCACCAATTATTTTTCTTTAAAATTTTATATTCTTAAACTAGATATTTTTCTAGGAATTATCATATTTTTTTATTTATTTTTTGAGACACTTCGCTGATACGCATTTATGCCGCGAATTTCGCAGTAAATGCATTTTTCTTCCTAAAAGAGATTTTATTTATCAAAAATATTCTTCTATAATTATCTTATGTTGATTATGGAATATTTTCTCTAAACTCGTACTCTTCCATTATTAAATTTATTTATTTCATTATTTAGCGGTCTGGGTTCTTGCAAATACGCAAAACCTCACTCGCTTAAATCTCTAATCATTTTGGACCGCCGTGTCATATAAAATTTATGATGCATAAATCTATAATTTATTTTCAGTTGCCGCTGTTTCTACTGCGGTACCTGCAGTATCAACATTTATCATCGAAAACAACTGAATTCCAACAATTAATATTTCCTACTAATATTATCATAATTATTTTGTTGTCATTAACTTCATAAAATTTTGGAATAATAATTGCTAATTATCCTTTAAGTTTCGGGCAATTTTACCTACTGTATTTTTATCGTGAAACTCTACTCCTCTTATCACCTTTGGAGGATTGGTAATCTATTAGGGAAGATCGTAAATGTTGATAAAAGGTTTATCTATGAGAATGATGAAGAAGATGGAGAAGTAATAGATATATCTAGATTTTCCAGAATTTGCATTAAGGTGGACTTAAGGAAAAATTTTGTTCCATCCTACAGACTCAATGATGAAGTTATCAAGTGGGATATGAAGGATTGCACATGATATGCTTTTTCGTGTGGTAAATATGGACACTGCCATGATTAGTGCAATACTTCAAATGATAGTTCAGCAGGGAAGAAGATAGAGAAGCCAACGAATGAATAGGAGAATAGTCGTAAGAGTATGTCCTCTGAGGAGTCTAAGTCAAATGAAGTGGATGAAGTTTTTGGCGACTGGATTGTGGTTCAAAGATCCCATAAGACTCGTCAGTTGAAGGTTGTGCCGGCAACGAAGGATCCTGTGGAGGAAAATTCTCGGGGAACCTATTAGGGAGTGCTCATTGAGGTATTGCAAAGTTTGGGAATGGGAAACTCAAAACTTCAGCCAATTTCCCCTGTGAAGAAAATGGTTCGAAACAAAATGTACATGCAGAGCCTACAAAGTTGCCAAAGAAAAAGTCTAAACTTGTCAATGTTCGGAATAATACAAATGGGAGGAAAGCTTCGGAGTTTCCTAGGAAAGAAAATCTAGGAAAAATGGGCCCAGTTCCTTTGTAAGCTGCCCAACAAAAAGGCAAAAGTGTTGTCCAGGCATTGACTGCAGCAAATGTATTTAAGGAAGGGACCAATATTATGCACTCTGCAAGTAATGATTGCTTACCCGTTGACATGGAGGCGGATACAACAAAGAAAGAGTCTGGGGAATGGTTAGAAAAAGTTATAAAGGAAAAAATGATTGTTATACAGAAAGTTGTCTCAATCACGAGAAGAGATTATCGTAGCTCACATGTTGGCAGCTGCAGGGGCTGTTAGAGTGTATCAAAATGACGTGCCTTAATTGGCAGCTTTCATGGATCTTTTAGATGATTCAAGGTTAGAGTTCAAGAGGTGATAGTGACCAACATATGTAATGATATGAATTAGACTTAGTTTCTTTGAAAAAGTATAATTAGGAGATGTTGGTAATGATGAATCAATCATAAAAATTAGACTACGTGCAATTCAAAATTTTGGCTATGGAAAATGCATGTAGTTGAAGAGGGTTGACTTCATTGATAATGTTTCAATATAAATGGGCCTTGGTGCCTTCAAAAAATATGTTAAGGAATGGTATTTAGGGTTGAAAAATGTTTAAACAATCATTTGGACCACATATGTATAATGGCTGAAATCTAGTCATGAAAAGTGTGGTTTCTGCTCATTCAAGTAATGATGTTAAATGTTGATAGAACCTTTTGTAAAAATTGAAGATATGGTCTTATATCAAGAGTGTTGTTGAGGGAAAAATATGAAGATATCACCCTAGGAATTTCGAAAATCAAGTCATGAAAAGTGTTGAAGTAATCATTTAAACCAACCTTGTATTATTCAAAATTTAGCATGAGCAAAATGTTAGATTTCTTGTGTCTTAAGACTTGAAATAGGGTTTGGTAGTAATGATTATGCTTGTTTGATGATGTGGTTGGAATCGAAGTGATAACATGGTGTTGGATTAAACACTGGACCAATCTTTTGGTTTAAGTCTTAATTCCTGATTTAGCAAGAATAAGGTGAGTCTTTGAAATTCATGCCTTGGATGATAGTCAAGCATTGGCTTGATATTTTTATATGTGATTTATGTTGATAATTGAAGTGACATCTTTGAAATATGTGTTACTTGTGTGAGAAGATTGTTGAGTAGATTTTTTGAGTTTGAAGAAAGCTTGGCAAGGAAGGAAGCTGTAAGAAGTAAACTCTTGGTTTTGAAGTTTTACTCCATTGTGTTGCTACACCATGCTCCTACGAGGGTTATGGTTATATATACAGATGATTGAGTGGTGTGTTAATAATATGGTATGACTGCATTCATATATAAAATGTTGTATCATTGTGGAAGGACAAGTGGACAAGCACTAGAGGTTAGGTTGTGTATCAGTGGATGGACTGATATGCAATTGAAGCTTTGTAATGATTTGATTGTTTATTCATTGGCCAGTAGAATTGTATAGAAACCAAGTGGACTAGGTCCTCGTGTTATCTGAGTATACCATGTGGACACCAGGTAGACTAGGTCCTTATGTGATCTGAGGGTACTATATGGACACTAAATGGACTAGGTCCATGTATGATCCAAGTGCATTGAGTGAACAATTTCAATCATTGCTATTATTGCCTCTAGCTATATATTGTATTTCATACCATGTATATACTAACCTTTCATGCAGAGTGAACTCATGGGAGGAGTGATACTCCAAAAACCCTGGGTTTATTGAGATGTGTATCTCACCCTTTTCGGGGAAATATTTCAAGTAGTTCAGCAGCCGGTGAAGGACCCTCAGAGGACAAGAGGCCCGTTCAGAGTTAGATGCTCTCATGTTGGAGGAGACCAGGCTGTTGTCTATATATTGATGTTCTTTGATTAGTTGATGGATAATGTTTTGCATATGGTTATATTTTGGAGGAATTGATATACATGATCATTCTTTTGTACACATATAATGTTATGTAGTATTTTGTAGAGCTTGAGACATTAATTGATGCTAAGTTGTAAACGCGATGCATGTAATTCCATATGGCTTGAGGAGATAAAATGCCATCCGTAATTGATATACATGATCATTCTTTTGTACACATACTATCAATCAACTAATATTATGATAGCGGTGAATTATTTTTGAAAGACTCTCTGGAGAAAATGACGGTGAGATGGATGATTTACCATTAGGGGTGCGTTCCCTAATCAGGAGCAGGGCTTTGGTCATATTAGCCGTGCCTTCTCATATAGAAATCAAACAGGCTATCTTCGGTATTAGGAAGTTCAAAGCCCTTGGACGTGATGGATTAAATGCTCTCTTCTACCAATCCCGGTGGGATATTATGGGTAACTCATTCTGTGACTTTGTGCTCAATATCTTCATATCTCCCTCTTTGGTGTAAGATATCAATCTCACTTCTTTCTGCTTAATCCCGAAGGTAGACAATCCTGAAACCTTCAAGAATTTTTTTCCCATTAGTCTATACAACATTTCTTATAAAGCTATAACCAGAATTATAGCTACCAGATAGAAGAAATTCCTGCCTAGGCTTATTTTTATAACCAGTGCAACTTCATTCATTAGAGAAATGGTTCAGATAATGTAATAATTGCTTCGGAAATAATTCATTCCATGAGACAAAAAAAAGGAAGGTGGGTTGTGTAACACCCCATGTTAACCCGGTTTGTTAACATATCATCGTATTAAGCCACACTTAATTTAAAATTTGCAAAATATCTTTTTATGTTCAATTATGACGTCATTATCATTACCAAGTTGAATTACCTAATTCATTTTCAAAACATTGCTTGTATGTAAATTGCAAATAGACAGCTAACTGAAATACCTCATAAATAAATAAGTGAGTATCTAAGTCACGGATCTACGACACGTAGTCCGGACATAATCCTGATACAATTATACAACTAAAAACATAAAGTCAAGTCAATGTGGTATGGACAATCCCCATGCTCACCAAATAATGCAACAACGCCCAACAGCAGTCTCAAATCAAATAACATGACAGTAAAGATAAAACAATGTCAGCATCCAGCAAAATCATCATAATAACATGCAATCAGCTAAGCTCCGGCCTCCTGCCGCTAGAGGTCTCAAGCCCTGCATTACCTGAACCTGAAATGGTGCCCCAAACGTGGGGTGAGATCTCTAAACAGAAATCTCAGTAAGACAAGGGGTCCTCAAGGATCTTCCTCCCCAAGCTCACTTACATGTGCAATATAAGTTCTAAAAGCAGTAATTCAATATCAGTTCCCAAATAAGTGCAATACAACAGATATTCATGTCATGTGTGTTGTAACTATTCTACTGATCAGAGAAATGCAGGAATATGTCTATTACCCACATAAGTACACGCCCATGATGTACCCGCCCACAGGACCACCCCATGGCTTCCTGTCTAGGCGAAACACCACATACATATCATATAGCAATTGTACTTAACAGCTCAATAGCATTTCAATAAAACAATACATGAAAACACATCATGCATATAACCATCCCCCCATGGGACATGGTGGAACAAACAATGGCTAAACCGAGGACACGAAAACTTACCTTGTAAGCTAGCTATCCAAGCCAAGAGTCCACACAAGCTCAAAGTCCAAACACAGCAGAATCACAATTTGTTTCGGACCACCAACTATATCTATAATCATCCTCAACAAGCATATGACACAAAGACAACGCCTTTCTTACGTTTCATGTCTTAAGGCTTCTCACAAATTCACAAGCCCTTAATCCCTTGATTCTGGCTTAACTTAATCATTACAGAAGTCAACATAAGTCAATCATGGGTCCACAAACTCATAATGACATTCTGTATGAACAATGCAGCTACTGTTCTTCGAAAACCCAGAATATCCGGATATTTGTCGGGGGCATATCCGGATATCAATATCCGGATATCTCTCTGGCAATATCCGGATATTCAGAACCCCATATTCGGATATCAATATCCGGATATTTCTAACCCCATATTCGAATATTTCGCGGCAGAACTCAGATTCTGCATTTCGCGAGATATCAAACCAAAGGTGGTTCATTTCACGATTCCAGAGGCTTAAACATGCATTTTAAGGTGTGTTCAAGCTTACCCAATCACAAGTTATTAACTTTAATTCATTACATGCATCAAGGTTCCACTTTTAACCATTAAAACTCATGATCAAAGGTGGATGAACTTACCCAAGCTGAAAACAGAGGTACAATGGCTCTTGGAGCTCACCAAACAGCTCCTCAAGTTCTGACTTCTCAAAGGTACGAAAATGGCACACCAAAGGTTTGTTCTTTCTAACCAAAGATCATTTCTTGGACCTCAAAATTCCATGACAATGGCTTCACCCTCACAACTCAGAAACTCAGCACCTTAAACTCTCCAAACAGAGACCCAAGGTTCAGAAACAAGGCCAACACTCACCCCCAATGGTAATCCCCACTCACACCAAGTGTTTTGGAGAAGATTTCATGAAGGGAATGGTCTCAAGGCTCAAGAAATGGGGAAGGGAAGGCAATGGAATAGTGCACAAAGACTCGTCAGCCTCCAAGGTCACGTAGCAATAGTAAAATGCCTAGGGTTTTGTACAAAAGTCATATTTTTAGCCGGTTTAAACTTAATTGCACTGCATTTGCGCTAATTGCTACGCTTAACATTTTAATCCCAGACTTTGGAATATGAACCTACTTATTTTTCTAAGATTTATCATATTTTTATTTTATTTTTCGCAGCACCTTTCTGGTACGTGCTTTTCCATAGCCAGTATCAGTTCTGGCACCAATTTTTGTTATTTTAACCTGAAACTTGTTTTACAAGTCCTATATAATATTCTAGGAATATTCATGCACTTATTATAATATTTCAGGATACTTTATCGGTACGCATTTATACCGAGTAGCAGAACCGGTATATGCACTTTTCATCAAAAAAGCGACTTTCAACATTATTAATCACTTTCTATATTTATTTAAGCCTTCTCATAATTATTAGGATCAATTATGAAATTATTTCCTAATTCTCACATTTATTTAATTAATTTCCTTAATTAACGGTGCAGGTTCTTACATTTATCCTGCCTTTTTAAGGATTTTGTCCTCAAAATCAGAATATACCTGTCTCGGAAGTCGGGATATTGCCGGAGAAGCTCGTCTTCTCGCTCCCAAGTACACTCCTCAGGAGTTCTCCCAGTCCACTGCACTTTGACCTTCGGAATGATCTTGCTCCTCAGCTGTTTCTCGCCACGATCGAGAATCTTGAGTAGTCCAACGGGAGTCTTTAGGTTCTCCCGAACCTCCACATCATCTGGTTGCACCACGTGCGAAGGATCCGCTACATATTTGCGAAGCTGAGACACGTGAAACACGTCGTGGATGTTGGCCAAGTTCGGAGGCAAGGCAAGCCGGTAGGCAATAGGCTCTACTCTACCAAGGATCTGGTAGGGCCCAATGAATCGCGGGCTCAGCTTCCTCACTCTGAGGGCCCGACCAACACCGGTGACAGGTGAAAGTCTCACAAACACGTGCTCTCCCTCCCTGAACTCCAGTGGACGATGCCTCACATCATAGTAACTTTTGATGATTCTGCGCCTGCTTCAGCTTTTCCCTGATCAACTGGATCTGCAGAGTGGTATCTTGGACAATGTCCAAGCCAAACAACTCCTTATCTCCAACCTCAGACCAGCAGGTAGGAGTCCGACACCTCCTGCCATACAACACCTCGTAAGGTGTCATGCCCAGGCTAGCATGGAAACTGTTGTTGTAAGAAAACTCCACCAATGGCAGGTACCTATCCCATGCTGAGCCCTGCTCCAAAGTGCAAGCCCTCAACATGTCCTCCAAGGTCTGGATGGTCCGCTCAGTCTGTCCGTCAGTCTGAGGGTGATAGGTTGTACTCAACCTCAATTGAGTACCAAAAGCTCCCTGCAGCGCCTCCCAGAACCGAGATGTGAACTTCGGGTCTCTATCACTGATGATACTCTCGGGCACTCCGTGAAGTCTCACAATCTCGCGAACATATAGTTTGGCCAACTGCTCAGTAGGGAAGCTCACCTTCACCGGAAGAAAGTGGGCAGACTTGGTCAATCTGTCCACAATGACCCAGATAGAGTCGCAACCAGCCTGAGTCTTCGGCAATCCCACCACGAAGTCCATGGAAATGCTATCCTATTTCCATTCCGGAATCTCAAGAGGTTAAAGTTTACCAGACGGCTTCTGGTGTTCTATCTTTACCTTCTGGCATATCAGGAACTTAGACACAAACACAGCTATGTCCTTCTTCATGCCCGGCCATCGGTAGTTTCTCTTCAAATCCTGATACATCTTTGTAGCACCAGGGTGGACAGTAAACTGGCCCTTATGAGCCTTTGTCATCACTTCAACAGTCAAAGAACCTCGAGGAACCACAATCCTCTTCTGGAAGGTCAACAATCCATCCTCATTCTAAGACACTCCGTCTTGGTTCTTCACATAATCTATGCACTTTCTCTGCACTTGCGCCTCTTTGATCTTTTCCATGAGCTCATTCTCAACTTGCACGGTTTCCATTTCGAGAAGTGCACCTCAAAACAAAGAGGTCACCGTCAGATCTCGAAACTGCTTGATTATATCATAATCACCCATCGTCAAATTGGATAGACTCACGGATTTCTGACTCAAAGCATCAGCTACCACATTGGCCTTGCCAGGATGGTACTTCAACTCAAAGTCGTAGTCCTTCAGATACTCCATCTATCTCCTCTGTCTCATGTTCAGCTCCTTCTGATCGAACAGGTACTTCAAACTCTTGTGATCACTGAACACTGCAAACTTTATGCCATAGAGATGATGCCTCCAAATCTTGAAAGCAAACACAATAGCAACCAACTCTAAATCATGAGTCGGGTAGTTCTCCTCATGAGGCTTCAACTGCCTCGAAGCATAGGCAATCACCTTGCCTAACTGCATCAACACACATCCGAGTCCTTTTCCGGAGGCGTCGGTGTACAACTCAACTTCCTCAGCAGGATCAGGAAGGACCAACACAGGTGTTGTCGTCAGTCTCTCCTTCAACTCCTGAAAGCATTCCTCACACTTGTGAGTCCACACAAATGGAGTCTCTGTAACACCCCGTATATATATCTGGTAATGTTATCATAATATCGTACTAAGCTGCGCTTAATTAAAATGCGGAATTACTTTTTCTTTTCAATTATAATGCCATTAACATTACCAACCTGCTTAAAAATCAATTAATAAAACATCGCCTGTATGTAATAGCAATAAAACAGCTAACTGAAACACCTCATAACATAGATAATATAAGTGTGGCTCTAGTCACGGAACTACAACAACGTAGACCGGACCATCTAACAGTTTATACAACTCCAAACTACAAGTACTAACAGAAAGTGTCATGGACAATCCCCATGCTCACTCAAATAAGGCAACATGCCCAACATCAATCTCAACAACAACATAATTATAAAAGGCATAAAACATAATTAGCATCAATATCCAGTCATGCTAACAAATAAGCAGAAACAACATAATCAGCTAAGCTCCGGCCTCCTGCCGCCTGAGGCATCAGTACCCATACTACCTGATCCTGAAATAAGCATTCCCCAAACGTGGGGTAAGATCTCTAATCTAGAAATCTCAGTAAGTCAGTGAGTCCTCAAGGATCTTCCACCCCAAGCTCACTTACATGTGCAATATAAGTTCAAAAACAGTTTATCATTTATCATTTCTAAAGCAATGCAATGCAGCAGATAATCATGCCATGTGTGTCAATACTAATCTACTGGCCAGAGACAGTGCAGGTATATATCTATCACCTACACACCGTGCAAGTACCACTTGCATTCACCCCGGTACACCGTCTTGTATGGCGCTACATACTCAGGCTTCCCGTCAAGATGAAACACCACATGCATATTAAAAGCCATTACATGTAAAGTTCAATCAACATATCAAATATCCAAAAGCATGTACACAGCATGCATAAATCATACCCCCATGGGACATGGTGGAACCACAACATGGCTAAACCGAGGACACGAAAGCTTACCTTGCAAGCTAACTCCAAAAGCCAAGAGTCCACAGCTCAAAGTCCAAACACAGCAGATTCACAATCTATTATGGACCAATATTATATCAATAAAAATGCAACACAAGCATAAAACTTAAAGACAACGCCTTTCCTTACGTTTAACGTCTTAAGGCTCCATACCAAGCCATAAGTCCTTAATCACTTGATTCTGACTTAGTTTAATTAAAACAGAAGTTCAACTTCATCAATCTAGGGTCCCCAAACCCCCAATAGCCTACTGTCCTCACAGCACAACTACTGTTCTTCGAAATCCCAGAATATCTGGATATTCCTCGGGACCATATCCGGATATTCAATATCCGGATATCTCGCTGGACATATCCGGATATGCAATATCCGGATATCCAGAATCCCATATCCGGATATCTATTATCCGGATACTCAAAACCCATATCCGGATATTCATCGGGCACATATCCGGATATTTCACGACAGAATGCAGAAAATGCATTTCGTGAAGATATCCTTCCAAGGTTGGGTTTTTAACGATTTAAAGCACCTAAACATGCATTTCTAGGTGTGTTCAACATTACCCAACAACAAGTTATCATCTTTAAGCCTTAACATGCATCAAGCTTTCATTTTTAAGTTCAAAGACTCAAGACCAAAGGTGACAAGGCTTACCAAAGCTCAATCAGCCAACAAGAGGTGCTCTTGGAGCTCAAAAGGTCAGTCCAAGGTTCTGTCTCTCTCTGCACACGAAAATGTAAGTTGAAGGTTGGTCATTTCTCCACAAAGAACACACCTTGAAGCTTAACAAGCCGACTCCAAGGTTCCCACAACTCATCTCTCCAACTCAGCCCTCAAAGCTGACTCCCAACAGCCTCCCAACTCAGAACACCAGCTCTCTACACACTCACAAGGCCACTCACACAAGGCTCAAGTGTTTGGAGGTGAAGAAAATCAAGAAAGGAAGTGTCTTGGACCCAAAATGGAGAAGAAACCCCAAGGAGAAGCCAAGCTGATCAGCCACCCTCACACACTCACGTAGAGAAAGTAATATGGCCTAGGGTTTAGTGCCCACTAAGGCTTAAATAGTGGTTTAACAATTAAACACACAGTATTAACTTTAATTTCTACGCTTAGCATTTTAATCCCAAATTTTGGATTCTGAAACTAGACATTTTTCTAAGAATTATCATATTTTTTTCGTAATTTTCTGAGCACCTTTCTGGTATGCGCTTTTCCAAGCCAGTACCGGTTTCTAGCACCTGTTCTCATTATCTGGACTTGAAACTCGTTTTACAAGTCCTACATATTATTCTAGTAATTAACATGCACTTATTATAATTTTCCGGGATACTTTTTCTGTACGCATTTATACCGACTAGCAGAACCGGTATCTGCACTTTTCTTCCGAAAAGCGACTTTCAGCATTATTACTCACTTACTATAATTATTAAAGCCTCATAATAATTATTAGGGTCAATTATGGAATCATTTCCTAATTTTGCATAATTAATTAAATAAATACCTTAATTAACGGTGCGGGATCTTACAGTCTCCTTCCGGGTAAGGCGAGTCAATGGTAGAACCAGCATGGAAAATCCCTTGATGAACCTCCGGTAGTACCCTGCCAAACCCAAAAAACTCCTCACCTCAGTGACCGTCTTGGGCCTCTCTCAATCAAGCACGGCCTCAATCTTGTTCGGATCCACAACAAATCCTTCTGTAGAAATCACATGTCCCAAAAAATTTACGGACTTGAGCCAAAACTCACATTTGGAAGGCTTAGCATAAAGCCTTTTCTCCTTCAGCAGTTGGAACACAATCTTCAAGTGCTCGACATGCTCCTCCTCAGTCTTGGAGTAAATCAATATGTCGTCAATGAAGACGATCACAAACTGATCCAGGTACGGCTGGAAAATCCTGTTCATGTAATCCATGAACACTGCGGGTTCATTGGTGAGTCTAAAATAAATCACCAAATACTCATAGTGACCGTATCTCGAACGAAACGCGGTCTTCAAGACATCCTCCGACTTCACCCGAATCTGATGGTATCTGGACCGCAGATCGATCTTCGAATACACACAAGCACCCTTCAGTTGATCCAACAGATCATCAATGTGCGGAAGGGGATACTTGTTCTTGATTGTCACCTTGTTCAACTGCCTGTAGTCGGTGCAAAATCGCATAGCCTCGTCTTTCTTCTTCATGAAAATGACCGGTGCTCCCCACAGAGACACACTCGGTCTAATGAAGCCTTTCCCTGAAAGGTCCTCAATGTGCTTCTTCAGCTCAGCCAACTCTGGTGGCGACATCCGATGTGGAGCCAAAGAAACGGGCCCCACACCAGGCAATAAGTCAATGGAGAACTCTATCTCCCTATGTGGCGGAAACTCAGGAATGTCCTCAGGAAATACCTCGAGGAATTCTCTCACCACAGGAATGCCAGTGATATCCTCTTGTGCCTCACTCATCAAACCTCCCAAAATGACATATCCGAATGCCCCTGCACTCAAGGCTCTCCTAGCCTGCAACAATGATATATAAGGCGAGGAATTGGCTATGGTGTCACTCGGAGACATCACCACTCGCTTAGCACAACAGTTAATCATCACACAATTCCTGGACAACCAATCCATGCCCAGAATAATCTCTAAATTGGCCATCGGCAATCCTATCAGATCTACCGCCGAGAACTCACGGCCATCCCACTGAAACGCTACATCGCGATGAACAGTGGAGGTATCACACTTTTCTCCGATGGCGGTGGTCACCCGCAACAGTGGAGAAAGCACAGACATGGGAAACTCAAGCCCCACAACAATCGGGGTAGCAATGAATGAATGCGTAGCCCCAGAGTCAAACAAGACATCGACAGAAGATCCACCAATGGAAATAGTACCTCTGACAAGGTTCGGAGCTCGGTCCGACTGCTGCCGATCCAAAGTGTAAACTCGCCCCGTGGCAGGTGGCACAACAGGTGCCGCTGTAGGTGGAAGGGGAACCATCTTTATTGGAACTGCTCGAACTGCTGCAATTCTCGCCGTCGACGACAGACACTCTCTAGTATAGTGGCCCTCCTTGCCACACTGGAAACATATAGTCCAGCCTGTAGCACACGGCCTCAGATGAACCTTCCCACATCCCGAGCATCTGAAAGTAAGAGGTCTCGCTGTACTACCCTAAGCAGAAGTCCTCTTAAACTGATTTGGCACTTGCCTAGCCGCCAACTGCTTCCCCTTGCCATTCCTGGCAAACTTCCTATCTCTCCAAGAAGTGGAACTACCCGTTCCCTTCGTCTCAGAAATCTTGGCCCTCTTGGCCGTACTCGTAATGCATACATCCTCAATGTCCTTACACTCCTGTACCAGTGTACAAAAGTCTCTTGATGCAGCTCTAGCAATATGCTCTGCAATCACCTCACTAAGTCCTTTGCGGAACTTAGCAGCCAAAAAGGTCGGAGTGGGCACCGCCATCCAAAAATGGGCGAACTTCACAAGCTCATTAAACTTGGCCAGGTACTCGTCAACAAACATCGAGCCCTGCACTAATCTATCAAACTCCCCCTGCTTCCTCTCCTGCGCATCGTAAGGGAAGTATCTGCCCAAAAAGCAGTCCTCAAAGAATGGCCATGTCATAACATGACCCTGCATCTCATAGGCACGAGAGGTGTTCATCCACCACTTATATGCATCGCCCTCCAGCATGTACGTGGCGAACATCAGCTCCTACAGGTCAGTACACTGCATAACCCGGAAGATCTTCTCCAATGCCTGCAGCCATCTCACCGCAGCAATAGGATCAAACGACCCAACAAAGGAAGGTGGCTTATGCTTGCGGAAAGCATTAAGCCGACGGTCTATAATATCGCGATCCTCAGCAGGCTCCACATAGGGCTCCATCACCCTAGTAACATGACCAGTGCCCTCAACATGGCTCTGGCTGTCGTGTTGAAGACTAGGTGGAGGCGGTGGTGGTGGTGGCGGTGGAGGTGGTGGTGGAGGAAACTGACCCTCAGTGCGGCCATCCCTCATCTCCTCCAACATGACCCTCATCATGGTCATGTTCGCCAGCCTGTTTGCCTCAAGAACGTCCTCCGTGGCCTACCAGTTCGCCTCTCGCACGGCGTCCATCAACGCCTGGTTGGCTAATCTAGTGGCCTCCTGATCGGCTAGTCTAGCCGCCTGCATCTCAGCCAATGCAGTCAGGACAGGATCCGGCTGATCCTCAGTGGTCTCAAGGTTCCTCCTAGATAGTACCATGACTCCGCAGAAGTTACACAAAGAATGAGTTGATCAGGCCCACGCAATGTGGTCACATATGCATTATCATAGAAAAATCCAACAGAGAGAACACACAAGACAGACTCGCAACCAAACATCCTAAATTATTGCAATACATACAGGCTTTTCCCTAGAAAGTGTTCTGATACCATAAAATGTAACACCATGTGTTAACCCGGTTTGTTAACATATCATCGTATTAAGCCACACTTAATTTAAAATTTGCAGAATATCTTTTTCTGTTCAGTTATGACGTCATTATCATTACCAAGTTGAATTACCTAATTCATTTTCAAAACATTTCCTGTATGTAAATTGCAAATAGACAGCTAACTGAAATACCTCATAAATAAATAAGTGAGTATCTATGTCACGGAACTACAAAACGTAGTACGGACATAATCTTGATACAATTATACAACTAAAAACATAAAGTCAAGTCAATGTGACATAGACAATCCCCATGCTCACCAAATAAGGCAACAATGCCCAACAACAGTCTCAAATCAAATAACATGACAGTAAAGATAAAGCAATGTCAGCATCCAGCAAAATCATCATAATAGCATGCAATCAGCTAAGCTCCGGCCTCCTGTCGCTAGAGGTCTCAACCCCCGCATCACCTGAACCTGAAATGGTGCCCCAAACGTGGGGTGAGATCTCTAAACAGAAATCTCAGTAAGACAAGGGGTCCTCAAGGATCTTCCACCCCAAGCTCACTTACATGTGCAATATAAGTTCTAAAAGCAGTAATTCAATATCAGTTCCAAAATCAGTGCAATGCAGCAGATATTTATGTCATGTGTGTTATAACTATTCTAATGATCAGAGAAATGCAGGAATACGTCTATTACCCACATAAATACACGCCCATGCTGTACCCGCCCACAGGACCACCCCATGGATTTCTGTCTAGGCGAAACACAACATACATATGATATAGCAATTGCACTTAACAGCTTAATAGCAATTCAATAAAACAATACATGAAAACACATCATGCATATAACCATCCCCCCATGGGACATGGTGGAACAAACAATGGCTAAACCGAGGACACGAAAGCTTACCTTGCAAGCTAGCTATCCCAGCCAAGAGTTCACACAAGCTCAAAGTCCAAACACAGCAGAATCACAATCTGTTTCAGACCAACAACTATATCAATAATCATCCTCAACAAGCATATGACACAAAGACAACGCCTTTTCTTACGTTTCATGTCTTAAGCAGTGTTTAAAAACCCGGCCCGACCATCGACCTTGTCGAGGTCAGGAGTCACGGGGTCACGGGTTCAACCGGGGGGTCACGGGGTCACTACGCTGACCCGATTTTATATATTAAAAAATATAAATATATATATCTTATATGAAAATATTAAAAAGCAAATCACCAATCATCAAAGATTCAAAATATTCTTGAAATAATTCACCAATTATAACCACAAGTCAATATTACACAACCTAATTAAAGTATCAAGATATCAAAGTACAAAACTCATATTCTAATGATACCAAATTATCAAGATACCACAAGTCTAGGTCGTTTGGAGAGAAGAGAACGATTAGATTTAGTTTTGCAAGCATTGTTATTTTTATTTTTTAATAAAACGACGTTGTTTCATGGAATTTTCTTTAAAAAAAAACATGCAGTGACTCTCTTTGACCCCTCTGTCCCGGGAGTCACTGAAACCCGGCCGAGTTTTGGGGGTCGGAGGGGTCGATGTGCATATAGGGTCCAACTTGTTACCCCAACCCTCAGAGGGGAGGGGTCAGGGTTGACCCGGGTCAACCCGGGGGGTGGGGTGGGGTTTTAAAACACTGGTCTTAAGGCTTCTCACAAAGCCACAAGTCCTTATTCCCTTGATTCTGACTTAACTTAATCATTACAGAAGTCCACATAAGTCAATCATGGGTTCACAAACCCATAATGACATTTTGTATGAACAGTGCAACTACTGTTCTTCGAAAACCCAAAATATCCGGATATTTGTCAGGGGCATATCCGGATATCAATATCGGGATATCTCTTTGGAAATATCCGGATACCAAATATCCGGATATTTTGCTGCAGAACTCAGATTCTGCATTTCGCGAGATATCAAACCAAAGGTGGTTCATTTCACGATTCCAGAGGCTTAAACATACATTTTAAGGTGTGTTCAAGCTTACCCAATCAAAAGTTATTAACTTTAATTCATTACATGCATCAAGGTTCCACTTTTAACCATTAAAACTCATGATCAAAGGTGGATGAACTTACCCAAGCTCAAAAAGAGGTTCAATGGCTCTTGGAGCTCACCAAACAGCTCCTCAAGTTCTGACTTCTCAAAGGTACGAAAATGGCACACCAAAGGTTGGTTCTTTCTCACCAAAGATCATTTCTTGGACCTCAAAATGCCATGACAATGGCTTCACCCTCACAACTCAGAAACTCAGCACCTTAAACTCTCCAAACAGAGACCCAAGGTTCAGAAACAAGGCCAACAGTCACCCCCAATGGTAATCCTCACTCACATCAAGTGTTTTGGAGAAGATTTCATGAAGGAAATGGTCTCAAGGCTCAAGAAATGGGGAAGGGAAGGCAATGGAATAGTGCACAAAGGCTCGTCAGCCTCCAAGGTCATGTAACAATAGTAAAATGCCTAGGGTTTTGTGCATAAGTCATATTTATAGCCGGTTTAAACTTAATCGCACTATATTAGTGCTAATTTCTACGCTTAACATCTTAATCCCAAACTTTGGAATCTGAACCTACTCATTTTTCTAAGATTTATCATATTTTTATTTTATTTTTTGCAGCACCTTTCTGGTATGCGCTTTTCCATAGCCAGTATCAGTTCTGGCACCAGTTCTCATTATTTTAACCTGAAACTTGTTTTACAAGTCCTATATAATATTCTAGGAATATTTGTGCACTTATTATAATATTCTGGGATACTTCATCGGTACGCATTTATACCGAGTAGCAGAACCGGTATCTGCACTTTTTGTCGGAAAAGCGACTTTCAACATTATTAATCAATTTCTATATTTATTTAAGCCTTCTCATAATTATTAGGGTCAATTATGGAATTATTTCCTAATTCTCACATTTATTTAATTAATTTTCTTAATTAACGGTGCGGATTCTTACAGGCTGGATGGCTATAAATCTAGATCTAGATAAAGCCTGTGATCACCTGGATTGGCATTTCATTCATTATACCTTGGTGGATATTGGGTTACCTGTGAACCTTGGGCAACTTGTTTATTTTTGTGTGCAATCCCCTACCATGAACATTTTTTGGAATGGAAAAGCTACGAGGCAACTGAAACATGGAATTAGACAGGGAGTTTTGTTATCTACATACCTCTTTGTGTTGTGCATAGAGAGGCTTGCTCACCTAATTCAAGTTGCAGTCCAAACTAAGGCCTGGAAACCTGTCACTTTAAGCATGAACGACCCTCCCATCTCGCACCTGTTATTTGCAGATGACATCTTCCTTTTCTCTGAAGCATCGTTAGAGCATGCCTACTAGATCAATAAAGTTCTGAAAACCTTTTATGGTGCTTCGGGCCAGAAAATAAGTATAGAAAAATCGAAAGTCTTCTACTAAAAAAATATGTACTTCGCCAAGGCTAGGCAAGTAAGTGAATGTATGAATTTTGGAATCATTGGAATTTGGGCATGTACTTAGGAATTCCAATGCATCATACATGCATTACCCGTGATTCTTTCTCTCACATTTCAAGAAAGTGGAGGATATGCTTAACTTATAGAGCCAGAATTCCTTTTCTCTAGCTGGCAGGATAACTTTGGCCAAATCTATCCTCGGAGCTCTCCCAACCTACTATATGCAAACATCTTCACTTCCTCTGTCGGTTTATGATGACATTGATAGGCATACCAGAAGCTTCATTTAGGGATCCTCAAGTGGTTCTAGTAAAGTGCATCTTGTTAAATGGGAGCAGGTGTGTTTATCCAAACATTTGGGTGGTCTAAGTTTCATACCTTCAAGGTTGGTTAACAATGCCTTGCTCATAAAGGCTGGCCATCAGATGCTCGTGGAAAAATATGCTCTTTGGAGTAAGGTGCTTAGAGCCAAATACAAGGTTGAAGATGATTTCATTCCCCTAATGTGATGCTCTGTGCTAAGTCCTTTACTTCCAAATATTTCCAGGTTCAATATTCTTTCGGAAAGGTGGGTCCCAATCCAATTGTTAGAACGAAAGTGCTCAATTCGTGGTCCCCTCCTTGATGAATGATTTGAGAGCTTCTTGTGGTAATGTCTTCAGAGACTACTTTGGAAGATGGAATGAGGGATTTTTCAAATCCCTAGGAACAGGCAACTCCTTAATGGCAGAATTCTGGGGGTTTTTGCCGGGTCTTGAGCTTGTTGGAACTGCGAGTTTGTGAGAATTTGGTTGGAGGGTGATTCATTGTTACGATTTTATTTATGTTATTTTATTATTTTTTGAATTATTGGGTTATTTAACTAGTGGGTAGTTATTTTTCTTGTTTTGTTATTAGTGGAGTGTATTTGATGTTAGTGGATAGTTACTTTAAGATTGACTCATATTATCTATTTAAACCTTGAAATATTGGAATAAAAATTATTAGATCAGATTAGAAGAATTATTTGGAAAAAAGCACTCTGTGCAAGAGGTCAGGCTTCCTCAGTAAAGCCATTTGAGGTCATGCTTCCTCAGTAAAGCCATTTGAGGTCATGCTTCCTCAATAAAGCCATTTTCCAATTTTTATTTCTTTTGTTCGTAACAATCGGTATCAAAGCTCAGGCATGGACAAACGCGTTCAGAAATTGGAAGACTTGGTCCAGTCTTTTTTGGGGCAATTCAAAGAGATGTTCAAACAATTATTCAACCGGTTGGACGTCTTAGTGGCTAACAGGCCCAACACCCTCTTATTTGCTATTGGGCAGGCAAAATTATACGAGGCCCGTAATCAGAAGATCATCTTTCCTGCTCAGAATATGCAACAAACCATAACAGTCAGCAACACCAAGGGTTCATCTTTATCCACTCCCACCAGCGGTGCTGTATCTTTCGGCAGTGGCACCTCCTCCACTGGTTCGACTCCCGTTCGTTCTTTGACCTTCGAAGAGATATCCGAGCGGCGACAAAAAGGGTTGTGCTTTCGGTGTAATGACACATTCACTCCAGGCCATCGCTGCAAACAATTGTTCACCATCCAATCAATGACAAAAGAGAGCGACAACGAGGCAATGATGGACGAAAGTGAAGGAGAAGCGGATATTTAAGATGATTCAATTACTTGATATTTAACTTACTCTTGAGGACAAGAGTAATTTCAGGGGGAGAGAATGTTACGAATTTATTTATGTTATTTTATTATTTTTTGAATTATTGGGTTATTTAAGTAGTAGGTAGTTATTTTTCTTGTTTTGTTATTAGTGGAGTGTATTTGATGTTAGTGGGTAGTTACTTTTATGATTGGCTCATGTTATCTATTTAAACCTTGAAATATTGGAATAAAAATTATCTGATCATATTAGAAGAATTATTTGGAAAAAAGAACTTTGTGCAAGAGGTCAGACTTTCTCAGTAAAGCCATTTGAACTCAGACTTCCTCAATAAAGTTATTTTCAAATTTTTATTTATTTTGTTCGTAACATTCATCTTCAGCAATCCACCTAATCACTAAAGGATGTCAACAACATGATGCTTTGTTTTGCTTGGTTAATAGAAATCGTAATTTCTTAGGTAGAGATTGGTGTGTTAGTGTCCCATGTTCATAGGAAAGGGAATGAGGCGGTTGATGTTCTAGCCTGTATGGTTGTGCCCCTGGACTAGAATTTGTATGTCCTTGATAGTGCTCCTCCTCTCTGTTTTGAGGCGACGTAGAAGGATGTCCAGGGTGTTACAACACCTAGGATGGTCCGGAAATTGTAACCAAGTTATCCTAGTTGTATCTGTCTTTTAATTTTCCTTTTTCTCCCAAAAAATAAATATATAAACGGGCATCAACCACTACTAAAAAAATGCAAAATTCCATCTAATTAATTTCATTGATATCAATGATTTTGTAGAAATATCCAAGCGAAACAATATCGTGTGTAATTATATTGACAAAATTGATTTTTTGACGGACCAAATAACTCCGTCAAATATTTAGCTATGGACAGTCAATTTGCATGTGATTTTGCACCATTTTCTATGTAAATCTACAGAAAATTAAATGATCAGAAAAATAAGAGGTCGTATGTTTAAATTTTTGAAAAAAAAATAACTTTAATCATTTCTTTATTTTAAAAGTTCTTTTTATAAAAGTTAAAGTTATTTATATTTTTATAAAAATATTTAGATTTTGAAAAAAATATTTGGCTTTTGACTTCTGCTTTTCTTAGAAGTTAAAATTTTAGCTTTTTTAAAAAATAGGTTTTTAGTTTTTTTTGTTATTTCTCATTTTTTAAAAGTAGACGTCCAAACAAACTAAAAACGAGAAGTGGAGCAACTTTTGAAAAAAAAAAAAAAAACTCATCGAAAACGAGTCCTTAAGTGTTTGTTGTATATGGGCCGCCGTGGAGTGACCAGATACTAGTAGAACTTGATCTCCCTGGTGTAGGGCACGATGCAAGGATAAGGTAGGTTGTACGAGTAAATCAAAGGGATGGTAGTGAAGGAATGTTAGATGGTAGGACTTAGGAGGGTGTGCAAAAAAGTTAAATGAACTGAATTGTGAACTCAACCAAATCATAAGAAAAGAATTAATTTTTTTTAACTGATTCAACAATTATACATTTTTTCTATATTTAATGTAGATAATTTATCTACGTTGAGTCTAAAATGACTTCGTTTTGAAACAAAAATTAAAGTATTTTTGTAATTATAATTTATTTCAGGATTATAATAATTTTTTTTATTATAATTTTTTAATTTTTAAATCCAAAACAACGTCGAGCAAACATAAATAACTTATCTACATTCATTTTAAAAACATTAAAACCTTAAACCATTTTATTCTAATCAATTCAAGAATCAAACTGTTTTTTCAAAAACAATTCTGATAACCGAAACTAATTAAACTATACTCATTTTTAGGAATATAAAATAAAGGGGTTTATTACTCTCAAGTAATAGAGAAATAAAACTTTATTCCTGTGCACTTGGTTAAAAGTGGGATCCACCTATTTACCAAAAAAAATAAAATGGGATCCGCTAAGAAAAAAAAAAAAAAGTGCAGCTCACTTATCGATGTGAGGGCAAGAGATAGTCTAATTTTTCCGTCACTTAAGATAAATAAAACCATAAAATAAAATCAAATAAACTGAAATGAACCATGCACTATATTTTTTAGAATTAGTTTGAGAATCAAACCAATTTTCAAAATTGATTCGATTGAATCATTTTTCTACTTTTGTTCAGCTTGGTATAGAAAACCGAACCAAATAGTGCACCACCCTAGATGATGGGAGTGGGCCGCATAAAATATCCCAAATTAAAATTAATTTTATGACCATCCAAGTTGTTGAAGTTTTATATCATAACTATATGTAGGGCCACGGCTAGAAAAGTGTACTTCAAGCATTACAACTCGGAGAGTGCAGGCATGATGTCAGCTTTTCATTCTATAAAAGAATGGCAAATTGGATTCAAATGTTAGGCCTACTGTGTTGAAGAAACTGATGATCATATGAAAGCCAACTTGGTGTGCTTTATATAGAATTGGAGAGATCATTTGTATCACTAACACCTTTTACTTATTTTGCAATTTGCATCACATAAACGTAGCAATTACAAATAGAACAACATTTTGAATGATACATTGAGGAGACCTTAACACGACTTAAATTTATGACTTTCAAATGCATGGTTTGGCATGCAATTAGAACACAGAATCTGGAGGGCAGAATTAAACTGAGGACATTAATATACATACACATATATGCTGCTGGACTACCACTGTTATGGGACCTATAAGGAGTTGCTTATTTACATAACTAATTATGATTTCCAATTTTGTTTTGCTGAGCATGGCCAACACCAGGGCTGTGACCTGGGTCTGTAGGTTGGAAATCATTTTTTGATCCCTCAGTCACTGAAACTTTAACATCTGGGCTCTCAACTGCCACCATTACTTTCATATTGTTACCTTCCCCTTTAAAATTTCGGTGGCCAACACCAGGACTAACTCCTGGTGTTGTAGGTTGG
Organism: Gastrolobium bilobum; assembly: GCF_033153095.1. Lineage (NCBI taxonomy): Eukaryota > Viridiplantae > Streptophyta > Magnoliopsida > Fabales > Fabaceae > Gastrolobium > Gastrolobium bilobum. The sequence goes on from NW_026897326.1 coordinate 113,825, forward strand.
AAAGCATTTGTGTAGGCTTCACCTGAATCTCCAAAACTAGCTACTTCATAATTTGGCATCATGGGTGAGTCAACTTTATTATCTGATGATGGAATAGGAACATTAACCCTGGTTTTAAGTGGTGGCAGGGGAGGCTGGGAATTATCCTTCGTTACAACACTGTCTGTGTTTAGAGATGAATGTTGGTTCAATGGCTTTATCTGCCTCCCATGAGTTAGAAGGAAATCATTGCAGGTAGCTAGTGTTAGAAAAAGAGCAAAAACATTTCTCGTGGCCAGAAATTTACCCATGACTAGAGAAGCAGGAGATACGTAACTGAAAGGCTTCTTCTGTATAGGTAGAGACTAGAGAGAATGTATTATAGTAAATTAGAGATAGTTAACTCAGATTATAAGAGGAAAATGCTAAAGGAGATGATATGAAAAGTTATAGGATCCCTCAGGTATTTATAATTCTGTTTGAGTATGTCAATGATCTCTTAAGATTCTAACTGCTAATTATGTCATTTGAGTAAATAATATATGGAGTGAATGTTCTTCAAATGTGGACCGTTTATATGTCAAATAGCTTTTAATTCCAAGCTCATGTTCTTTGTGTACTTAAAGTAAGTGGGGTTGATAACAAATTTTTTTTTCAATTATTTGCATTTGATTTTAATATATATGTCTCTTTTGATCTTCACCTCTTCTTTTCATAGGAACATTGTATGGTTTGATATTTAAGTATCCTGATCTAATATGAACAGTCATAATTACGCTCAGATATGCTCAATAACAGACAATAGTATACATACATATATACATTAATGGACTGAAGTGGAAGCTTGAATTGAAGCTTAATCGTTGTTAGCTATTTTGGGACCTTTGGTGGTGCCCAAGTGTCATCAATACGTTGTACTTTATAATTTGAAGGTTGAGAGGAGTTTCTTTTTTAAAATGAATAGAGAATAGTTGATCGACTTGCATACCATCAATATGAACCCTGCAGAAAGATATGGAGATTTTTTTGTACCTTACTTCCACTTAAAGATGCATAGTGTTAATTATACTATAAAAGTGAATGGCCTCTGTTCAATCTCAGAATTCTTTTTATTTTGGTCGTCGACAAGCTCAAGTGTAACACATCTGTCAGTAGGATCCTCTGTTGTACCAAATACATATCTTAGTTTATGGGGCA